>NC_069505.1:232004252-232246752 GCF_027579735.1 Bombina bombina | reverse complement strand
ATAGAGAGGGGGGAGAGATAGAGAGGGGGGAGAGAGAGAGGGGGGAGATAGAGAGAGAGGGGAGATAGAGAGAGAGGGGAGATAGAGAGGGAGAGAGAGAGCGCAAAAGAGGGGGGGAGAGAGAGAGAGAGAGAGAGAGAGAGTGCAAAAGAGAGGGGGGAAAGAGAGCGCAAAAGAGAGGGGGGAGAGAGAGCTCAAAAGAGAGGGGGAGAGAGCGCAAAAGAGAGGGGGAGAGAGAGAATGCAAAGGAGAGTGGGAGGGAGAGAACGCAAGGGTTGGGACCACTGTACTGCAAAAAATGGCCCGTGTGAACGGGCTTTAGGACTAGTATTATATAATTTGCTTCATTCCCTTAGTATTCTTTGTTGAACAGTATACAGTATACCTAGGTAGACTCAGGAGCAGAAATGTACTGCCTGGAGCTAGCTGGGGATTGGTAGATACACATATATGCCTATTGTAATTGGTTGATCTGTTGTGTCCGATAGCTCCCAGTACTGCATTGCTACTCCTTCAACAAAGAATACCAAGAGAATGAAGCAAATTTGAAAATATAAGTAAATTGTATGCAGTTTTCTAAATCATGAAACATTTTAGACTGCTGTTAAATGAGCAAGAGACTTTACATATCCTATGACTACGTTTTATTGCGTAAATATATCTTTCATTTAATAAAACAATTATCTAAACTATTTAAAGGGGCATGAAACCCAAAATGTTTCTTTCATAATTCAGATAGAGAATACATTTTAAACTACATTCCAATTTACTTCTATTATCTAATTTGCTTCATTCTTTAGATACCCTTTATTGAAGAAATAGCAATGCACATGTTTAAGCCAAACACAGGAGGCTAGATATGCTTTTCAACCAAGGATATCAAGAGTATGAAGCAATTTAAAAAATAGAAATAAATCGGAAAGTTGTTTATAATTGTGTTCTCTATCTGAATCATGACAGAAAAACTTTGTTTCATGTCCCTTTAAATACTTTAAATAAAGTCAACTTTACTTGTTTTAAAACTGTTGTTGGCTATAGTTACATAAAAAAAAAATGTTATTATACATTAAAAGATCTATTGAGGAGTAATAAACCTTTGGCGCGATCCGATAAAGATTGTAGTTTGCCGCGGAAGCGAGGGAACCCCCGCCACCCGTAGTTTCAGCTCGCAACTCGAGCTATCCCATATCCGTCACATGCTAAAGTGCGGTAAGTCGGATAAACCAGCGATGTCCAGAAATCTGCGTAAGTACAAATTTCTGGAGTCGCCAGTGACTTACGGCACTTTAGAAACTGCCGGCGCCTATAAAACCTGACTAAGTTATGAAATCACCCGTACTGTCTAACACGCCTCCCAAACATAGCCCGACACGTCTAACCCTCTATCCGCTATCCCCCCTCACTTTCGTAATAATAAATGCATTAACCCCTAAACCGCCGCTCCCGGACCCCGCCGCCACCTAATAAAGTTATTAACCCCTACACCGCCGCTCCCGGACCCCGCCGCCACCTACATTAACTACCTCCTAATGTGAGTTCCTACCCCGCTGCCACCTACATTACCTACCCCCTAATGTAAGCCCCTATACCGCCGCCACCTACATTACCTACCCCCTAATGTAAGCCCATATACCGCCGCCACCTACATTACCTACCCCCTAATGTGAGCCCCTATACCGCCGCCAGCTATATTACTTACCCCCTAATGTGAGCTCCTACCCCGCCGCCAGCTATATTAAATTATTAACTCCTAATTTAATCCCCCTACCCCGCCGCCACCTATATTCAATTAATTAACCCCTAATCTAATCCCCCTACACCGCCGCCACCTATATTAAATTAATTAACCCCTAAAATACTAAACTATCCCTACCACTAAACCTAAGTCTAACCCTACAAATAGCCCTGAAAAGGGCTTTTTGCGTGGCATTACCCCAAAGTAAACAGCTCTATTGAACTTGAATCTGATTGGCTGATTCAATCAGCCAATCAGATTTTTCCTACCTTAATTCCGATTGGCTGATAGAATCCTATCATCCAATCGGAATTCGACGGACGCCATCTTAGATGACGTCATTTAAAGAAACCTCATTCGTCGGGAAGTCGTCATGCCGGATGGATGTTCCGCGTCGGAGTAGCGAAGAAAGAAGATTGAAGATGCCGCTTGATTGAAGACATAGCCCGGATGGAAGACTTCTTCTCTGCCGCTTGATTGAAGACATCGCCCGGATGGAAGACTTCTTCTTTGCCGCTTGATTGAAGACATCGCCCGGATGGAAGACTTCTTCTCTGCTGCTTGATTGAAGACATCGCCCGGATCGGATGAAGAGTTCGGCCTGGCTGGGTGAAGACAAGGTAGGGAGATCTTCAGGGGGGTAGTGTTAGGTTTATTTAAGGGGGGTTTGGGTTAGAGTAGGGGTATGTGGGTGGTGGGTTGTAATGTTGGGGGCTGATATTGTGTTTTTTTTTTACAGGCAAAAGAGCTGATTTCTTTGGGGCATGCCCCGCAAAAAGCCCTTTTAAGGGCTGGTAAGGTAATAGAGCTGTTAACTTTTTTAATTTAGATTAGGGTAGGGAATTTTTTTTATTTTGGGGGGCTTTGTTATTTTATTAGGGGGCTTAGAATAGGTGTAATTAGCTTAACATTCTTGCAATCTTTTTTATTTTTTGTAATTTAGTGTTTGTTTGTTTTTGTAATTTAGTTTAGTTTATTTAATTGTATTTTAGTTTAGATATTTGTAGTTTATTTAATTTATTGATAGTGTAGGTGTATTTGTAACTTAGGTTAGGATTTATTTTACAGGTAAATTGGTAATTATTTAAGTAGGTAGCTATTAAATAATTATTAACTATTTAATAGCTATTGTACCTAGTTAAAATAAATACCAAGTTACCTGTAAAATAAATTTAAACCCTAAAATAGCTACAATGTAATTATTAATTACATTGTAGCTATCTTAGGGTTTATTTTATCGGTAAGTATTTAGATTTAAATAGGAATATTTTAATTAATAATATTAATATTAATTAGATTTATTTTAATAAGAATTTAGTTAGGGATGTTAGAGTTAGATAGGGTTATTATACTTAATATATATATCATATAATAACGATATTAACTATATTAACCCTAATATAATTAGGGTTAATATAGTTAATATATATAATATAATAACGATATTAACTATATTAACCCTAATATAATTAGGGTTAATATAGTTAATATATATAATATAATAACTATATTAACTATATTAACCCTAATATAATTAGGGTTAATATAGTTAATATAGCTGGCGGCGGTGTAGGGGGATTAGATTAGGGGTTAATCTATTTAATATAGGTGGCGGCGGTGTAGGGGGATTAGATTAGGGGGTAATCTATTTAATATAGGTGGCGGTGGTGTAGGGGGATTTAGATTAGGGGGTAATACATTTATTATAGGTGGCGGCGGTATAGGGGGATTTAGATTATAGGCAAAAGAGCTGATTTCTTTGTGACAATGCCCCGCCAAAAGCCCTTTTAAGGGCTGGTAAAAGAGCTGATTTCTTTGGGGCATGCCCCGCAAAAAGCCCTTTTAAGGGCTGGCAATAGAGCTGTTACTTTGGGGCAATGTCACGCAAAAGGCCCTTTTAAGGGCTGGTAATAGAGGTGATTACTTTAGGGGGATTAGATTAGGGGTTAATGTATTTAATATAGCTGGCGGCGGTGTAGTGGGATTAGATTAGGGTTTAATTAATTTAATATAGCTGGCGGCGGTGTAGGGGGATTAGATTAGGGGTTAATTAATTTAATATAGCTGGCGGCGGTGTAGGGGGATTAGATTAGGGGTTAATTAATTTAATATAGCTGGCGGCGGTGTAGGGGGATTAGATTAGGGGTTAATTAATTTAATATAGCTGGCGGGGGTGTAGGGGGATTAGATTAGGGGTTATTACATTTAATATAGCTGGCGGCGGGGTAGGAGCTCACATTAGGGGGTAGTTTAATGTAGCTGGCGGCAGTGTAAGGGACTCACATTAGGGGGTAGTTTAATGTAGCTGACGGCGGGGTAGGAGCTCACATTAGGTGGTATGTAATGTAGCTGGCAACGGTGTAGGGGGATCACATTAGGGGGTTATACTTTTAATGTAGGTGGGGTCCGGGAGCGGCGGTTTAGGGGTTAAATACTTTATTAGGGATTGCGGCGGGGGATCGCGGTTGACAGGTAGATAAACATTGCGCATGTGTTAGTAAGTCCTTATTCTGTATATTGGATACCAAACTGCGCGGGTTTGGTATACCTGCCTATGGCCCAAACAACTACGGGTGAAGGCAGAAATATATGAGCGTAACTTCTAGGTTACGCCGTATATAGGATACCAAACCCGCGCAAATTTTGGCGTTGCTGGCTTCTGCGGGCGACGCTGTATATCGGATTGAGGCCCTTAATTCTGAAATAAAAACATATTGTATGATTGTTTTATCAGTCTAAGTTGTGTTTTGTTCTCTACAGCACCACTATTTTGGATATTTGGTGTAGGAAAACAATAGTTCAGAGTATAGGTTTTTATTTTTTCAATTACAACACATATATTTCTCCTTTTTTGTAAAGAATTGTATTCTAGTGATTAACTCTCATTTCTATCATAAGGGTAGTGGTGAGATATAAGCAGCTAGTATGATGCAGCTAATTGATCAGCCTGTGCTAATTGGTGTTTGGTAAGACACAGGCACAGCAAGATGGACTCAAGCTGCCAACCTTCATAAGCTGTCAACAACCTGAACAAATCTCATAGACATCTGGGTCTTATCAAATAAGCAGCATTTTTCCTACATTAATCTCCTGTAGGCCTCAGCTTTCATTTCAAACAACTTGGCAAATATCTTGTAGAAAAAAAAATCGCCATTTTTTTTAAAATGCAGCTGGTTGTAAGGACTTGCTTTGAAATCTGAGCAAGCCACTGAGATGTTGACCTGCTTGCAGCAAGCAGCCTGCGAAGAGAGAAAACAGACTAATTATTGATAAAAAAATGTTTTTTTCCTGACTTCCTTGCATCAGCTAGGGAAAAGAGGTGGGATATGCCAGGGACAAAGGCAAACACATCTTCTCCCTTTGCTTTGGTAAACCCTTTCACATGGGCTTTTAAATAACAAATAATTGGTCATTAAAGCAAGTTTGATCTGACGGTTGCACACACGTGCCAAACACCCTCCTGCTTGCACCTCACTCCATGGTTTGTGAAAAATGATGACACTACCTTGTAAGCAAACTATTGTTTTGTCTCCAAAGATTCACAATACAGTAAATAACAGATGTTAACATATAAGATGTATGAAATATTTTACATTGGAGTTCAACTGACTTGATCCAAAAAAAATAAATTAGAAATATATTAAGCACTTTTTTTATAATCATATTTTTTTTTCTTTTAAATATATACTTCGTCAAATTAAATCTAAACAATGAATCAAATCTAATATATCAATCATATATTATTTGTAGCATATTTTAGTTAACAACAAAACTTTAAAAAAAATTAAGGTAAATACATCCACTCAAATAAAATTACAATATATAAATAGAGAGAAATGCAGGGAGAAATAAAAAGTGACCCAGAGTTCACAAAAAGCAAACTATCTGCCAAAAAAAATATTTAAAAACTAAGCACATGTGACTTAGGGTACACAGAAGTTTAATATCCACCAAACCACAATACAAAACCCAGAATAAACAAAAACATGTAACCTCAAAACACACTGATAGAAAAAAGGGAATTTGGGTACACAAAAAGTGACAATGCACAATTATTATTTTTTTATACCAATGACCCTAGGGTACACAAAAAATGTACTACTTGCAAAAACACAATAAAAAATCCTCTAATGTACACAAAAAAGTATACTATTCACTAAAACACGTGATAGGAAAAAAAAATTGACTAAAAAAAAACTTGGTAAAATCACTAAACCAAATTCCTAAAGCAGTGGTGAAAATGCAATAATCCACTTGATAGTGCTTCAGAAGTCAACAAAACTTATAACAGTTACTCTTAAAGGTAAAATGTTTACGACCGCGCCCTTAACTGGCTTAAGGAAATATATTTTAAAAATGTTGAAATTGTATAAAACATAACACATTTGATAGACAATTTGTTTGTCCAAACAAATAAAAGTTACAAATTTATAGTAGACACATTTCAATGATACGTAAAAAATACTTAAAAATTGTAATAGTATTCTGTATATCACAAACATCCGTTCGTGAATGAGCTGTTTCTGAGGATCTGTAAGATTTAATAACATGATCCTAGTGAAGTACGTTTAAAACCTAATGTGCACTCACAAAAGGAACTACTCATAGGAGACAATAATCAATCCGATTTTGCTGTCATCCGTACTGATGATATAACGGTCTTGCATTAGATAACATGCCGTCTGGGCCACCTATCCTAAATAATCTGTATTTCAGTGTTAGGAGTTTGTAAATAATGGATGCCGATTGCTGTATTCAATCATATACACCAGTATCTTCTAGCATAATACAGACTGTACCCTCTGCCCCTTAGTACTACTCCCCAACATTACACTGTAATTCTATTCTATTATTTAATGTTTATAGGAAAATATATGTTCCATAGTGATGGAAATAAAAATTAAATATATAGGCCTCTATTTAACAAGGTCTTGTGGAGCTCGCCGAATAAGAAGAGCAATACGCTCTCCGTATTCAGCATTGCACCAGCAGCTCACAAGAGCTGCTGGTGCAACGCCGCCCCCTGCAGACTCGCGGCCAATGGGCCGCCAGCAGGGGGTGTCAATCAACCCGATCGTAGTCAATCGGGTTGATTTCCGGCGATGTCTGTCTGCCTGATAAGAGCAGGCGGACAGGTTATGGAGCAGCGGTCTTTGTGACCGCTGCTTCATAACCGCTGTTTCTGGCGAGTCTGAAGAAGACTCGCCAGAAACACGGGCCATCACGACAATGGGGCCTATCTATCAAGCTCTGAATGGATCTTGATGCCCCGTGTTTCTGGCGAGCTTGCAGGCTCTAAAGACCGCTGCTCCATAACCTGTCCGCCTGCTCTGAGCAGGAGGACAGACATCGCCACAATTCAACCCGATCGAGTACGATCAGGTTGATTGACACCTCCCTGCTGGAGTCCGATTGACTGCGAATCAGCAGGGGGCGGCGTTGCACCAGCAGCTCTTGTGATGTTAAATGCGGAGAGCGTATTGCTCTCCGCATTTAGCAAGGTCTTGCAGACCTGATCCGCACTGTCAGATCGGGTCTGCAAGACCTTTGATAAATAGGGGCATATAACTGTGTTAACTTGACATAATGACCAGTAAATGGTTGATAAATTAAAAGTTTATCTTGTTTCTAATTTTGTATACAGTGCACAATTTATTATCATCATGAGGAGGAGGAGAGAATCACAAACCATTTGTAAGTGCTTCCTATTCTTCAGGGGTATTTAGGAGACAAACACAAGACTTAATGATGTGGTTAATGGCTTCCAGTGCTGTAGTTAAAAGTCTAGTAAAGATGGGCTGGATCGTGCCAATAATAACACTAGACAATGGGGCCGATTTATCCAAAGGGTGCTGCTCCATAACTTGTCCTCCTTCTCTGAGGCCGCGGACAGAAATCAACTCAATCGATTACGATCAGGTTGATTGACACCCCCTGCAAATCTGCAGGGGGCGGCATTACACCAGCAGTTCACCAGTACTGCTGGTGCAATGATAAATACAGAGAGCGTATGCTGTCAGCATTTATCAATGTGCAGCGGACTTGATACACTACATTGTATCATGTCCGCTCGCACTATGATAAATATACTCCAATGACTGAAAGGAAAAGCAGAAAAATGGTTTCAGCCTCCAAAATTTTAAATAGGGACATTTATTACTATTATCAGGGTCCAGGAAAAAGGCCAGGTAATGATGTAATACAGGTCCCTTTTTATCATTTTAGAGGCTGGAACCACTTTTCTTTTTTCTGTGCTTGAATGTGTCTAACCCAGGATTTCATGGCCTGAAAGGTGGTCAGATGTTTTCCACTATTACTTTTAATAACTATTTCAATGCATATACATTTTTTTTTCCATTTAACCATTAATGTCAGTTGTGTACAATTTAAAAATGTAATTGTTTTGATTAATGTTATGGTTATTATGATCAAACACTTCTTTGCAAATCATAAATTAACATTTTTATTAATGATCATGTTTTTCAACAAGATTCATGGTAAGTGTGAGCGGAGATTTAATGTTTTATTAAACAAAAACAGGATGATGTTGACAAACAACAAATATACATTGGCAGCAATTTTAACTTGTACCACAAATCTCCCACTTCAATAAACTTACTCAAGATATGCTCATTTAAGCAAACCCTTTAGAAATCATCTACTGCATTTTCTTCTATTTTTTTATCCACTTGACTGCTTATTTACTTAAGCTATTTTGTTTACTAACACTGTCTTCATGTGGTAGGCCAATCATAAGTATAGTGCCATGCTATGGAACCTACAGTGTGCACATCCCTGTGTCCCCACTTACAGCAGTAAAGGGACTTCAAACATGCACTTTTTCTCTAGCTACTTCAACACTGTGCTTGACTTGGACACAAAGGGCACATTTTGTGCTAGATTATAAGTGGAGCGCAGGAGCGATATCGAGTTTTTCCATCTTTTTGCATACATCAGAAATAGTGCAAATATTAAGAGTTGATAGTAAACATGTTTGTTTGAGTGCAAACACAAATTACGCTAGTTGGCTAGTGTGAATTGGGGGTTTGCGTAAGAGGTAGGGGAAGTAAAAAAATGCACTGAACACAACATAATATACACTTAAAAGTACAGTTACACTCATATAAACACTATCTGATAAAAAAAATAAAATAAATGTATTTAAAAAGTTATAAGGGCTCAAAGATAGATGGTAAAAGGTGTTTGCCAAAATAAGGGCTGTCTATGCATACAGATATAGACATGTCTTAATATGTATGTGTGTGTATATATATATATATATATATATATATATATATATATATATAGATGTGTGTACAGATAAGTATTTGTGTTTTACTGTATATGTACTGTATATATTTCACATTCCAAAGATCTTCACTTACAGGATAATGTATTTTTATTGTAAATACTTAAAGTGAAGGTAAACTTTGGTGAATGAAAGCCGTTTTTTAAAAAAATACTATTAAATACAGGGGCACTTTCATTCATCAAAGTTTACAAAGCAGCCGTTTGGTTAAAAAAAATACCTTTATTTGTTTTCACAGCCAGAGCAGCTTCCCCCACATAAAGATCCTCTATTCACACGTCAGCAATGACTAATCCGGCTTCCTCCAATCACAGCTTTCCCCCCAGGGTAGTCATTGCCTGAGGCCATGCTGTGATTGGAGGAAGCAGGATTAGTCATTGCTGACGTGTGAATAGAGGATCTGTGGGGGAAGCTGTTCTGGCTGTGAAAAGAAAAAAAGGTAATTTTTTAATCAAAACGGCTGTTTCGTAAACTTTGATGAATGAAAATGCCCCTGTATTTAATAGTATTTTTAAAAAAACAGGCTTTCATTCACCAAAGTTTACCTTCACTTTAATTGCATTACATATTTCTATATATACCTATACCTGTATATCTATTCATATGCATATATAGGTATAGATATCTATTTTGCATTAACAGTATCAGATATATGTATTTAATATATATTTAATAATAAAAATTATATTATTGTCTATTAAATAGATATCTTTCTCTCTCTCCATTTATCTATCTATAGTATATATATATATATATATATATATATATATATATATATATATATATATATATATATATATATATATATATATATATATAATTTGAATATATTCATATAGATATATAGGTATAGATATATATTTTACAAAAAAAATATTTGTATACATAGAAATAAATATTTAAATACTAAAATAAAAATTACATTATTGTCTATTAAATAGATATCTTTTTCTCTCTCCATCTATCTATCTATCTATCTATCTATCTATCTATCTATCTATCTATCTATCTATATATATATATATATACATATATATATACATATAATGTGAATATATTCATATAGATATATAGGTATAGATATATATTTTACAAAAAAAATATTCGTATACATAGAAATAAATATTAAAAACTAAAATAAAAAGAACATTTTTCTTCAGTGTCGGGTTAGCACGCTAGCAATAACTAATACTTTTTTTGCAGCACGCCCCATAGAAGTGTTCGATGGAGGTGGATTCTGACAAAGTTATGTATTTTTCCAGTCCCCCTGTATCATGTGACAGGCACCAGCCAATCACAAATGCATATACATATATACTTTGATTTCTTGCACATGCTCAGTAGGATCTGGTGACTCAAAAAGGTTAAGTATAAAAAGACTGTGCACATTTTGTTAACTGAAGTAAATTGAAAGTTGTTTAAAATTGCTGCTCTATCTGAATCATGAAAGTTTAATTTTGACTTGAGTGTCCCTTTAATGCTCAAACTTTATTGTAGGCAAATGCTTTCATGAACCTATTTCCTTTATAAATATTACAATTAATGTTAGCTTTCTGTGTTAGTAAATGTGGGTTTGGGTGATTTTATAAAGTAGTTTCAAGTTGTTTATATTCCATTTATTCATATTTCCTTTGCACTCTGCAAGAAATTGTTTAAATGTTCTGCTGCTGACTATCCTCTTCAAAGGTGGTTAGTTTGGTTTGTGATCTGAGAGGGACACTAGATTTAGTCATGTTTTATAGCTCACTCAACTGGCTATTTACTTGTCCTGCTATATCTACTTGCCCTCTGACCCTTCAAGCTTATTTAAACTGATTCTCTCTCATGACACTGTGTCAGTAGCTCATAGTTAATTTTAAGGGAAAATCTCACTTAAAGCCAGGAATTGTTACTCAATCAATTTTTGGTTACAACTGGGACCCAGTTATGTATTTTCTAGCATATTTATAAAGGTATTTTGTTCATAATATGATAGACTATAGTAGACACAGTTGCATATCTTCTACAGGATACAAATTATATATTTATAGCATAAGAGAATGACACAGAAGAAGGAAATGTCATGCGATAGGGTGGTATCTAGCCTTCACTATTGTACCATGGTAAGGGAGGTAGGGAAACACTAACTGGCATATTGCTGGTGACACTGCAGTTGGTGTAAGGTTGGTAGAGGTGTATGAGATAGGTGAAGTGAATCTAGTAGCAAATACACTGTGTTTTATTGGTAATACAGAACATCTAATATATACATTTATAAGCAATATCACTAAAGTAACATTTTATATGGGTGGCAATTGTTTTTCTCATAGGGCACTTTGCTTATATTTCCTTACCTACAATGACATAGCTTACCAGTCGTTTGTGATGAGGTTGATG
Organism: Bombina bombina; assembly: GCF_027579735.1. NCBI lineage: Eukaryota > Metazoa > Chordata > Amphibia > Anura > Bombinatoridae > Bombina > Bombina bombina. Next base: position 232,235,332 of record NC_069505.1, on the reverse strand, counting down.
CCTATTGCCCATCTTATAGAAATGCTACACTTCTGAGGAGGAGCACAGACACCCAGTGCTAATCGGCCTTCCCAAGAAAATGTAGCATATTATGTGTAGAAAATATGAACCATATGTGCTGAGAACTGCTACTGTACAACTGTAATCCAGTTCATAACCTCATGAGCAATAAACTCTCTGTGATACGTTCTGCTTGGATGTTGCATTAAAAGAGTTGTTAGACTAGTCTGAGGCCGAAGGAGAAATTTAACACTTTTCAGAATTTTTAAAACCCAGTAACAATTTTTGACTTAGTTACACACACATACTCTATTCACACACACACGTGCATGCACACACGTATACATGCATGTGCATACACATACATCATACACACTTGCATACTCATACATACTTATACATGTTAATACACACACATATCATATAGATATACATACACAATTACACACGTGTTTAAACACACACATATATACATGCACACACATACACATGAATGTGCACACACATATACATATGCATGTGCATACACACAGGCACACACCTACTCATGCATGTGCAGACACACACATAATCATGTAACAAGATAAAGTAGTTTCAATGGTAAGTACCTATAGGTGCCAAATATTTTTGTAATCTGTTAGGGGGGCAATATAGCACTATAAAATGCCACAAATGATGTATGCAAAGGTAAAACTATCACATCAGTGGCACGACATTTTCTAAAAATTCACAAAAGTGGAATCACTGACTTGAAATATGCTGTGATACAGAAAATCTCTCTGGACATAAGAGAAGGAAATCTGGAAGAAGCAATTTTAAAGTCAGAATGTGGTTGGATATATCTATTAGATTTCATACAACCAAAAGAACTCAATGAATTTAACAATTACTTTGTATACCTATAATTATAGTACATCACAAGCAAATATATTTAATTCTGCACATTGACTTCAGCTCATTACTACTTACTTAATAATGTTTGATTAAGGATCTCATCCCTTTCCTAGGCACTTTTCACTTATTCTCCAAATAATTATTTGTGTTAATTACTTAACACTTTACTACCCAAGTATGCATACTTTGTATGCAACAATACACAATATTTTTTAAGTTTAAGTTAATAAGTTCCACTTCACTTCATTATGATATTTTTTATTTATGTGACCTACCTTTTTAACTATATGTGCACACAATCACTACAAATTCATAGAAACTGACTTTCACATAATATTTAGAAACATCTATTCCTGCACCCTTAAAATTTACACGCACTAATGTGAACCAAATAAAACTACTTTCCTCTTCAAAACATTACTGGTATCTATTAGCCTAAAACTTTATTAAACAACCCACTTAACTCTAGAGAAATACTACCATTAATAGACACCATACCCCATAAATGTCAGAAATGGTATACACAGTGTTCTACGTAATCTTGCTCCTGTCTTTAAAACATCTGTCATTATTGTCATGCTACTGATGTATTCAATACTTTCATTATAAATACCAACCTGTAATAAATAGATTGAAAACCCTCCATATGGTCCTATTACCAAACAATATCTCTGTGGTATAATACAAAGTACACACAACAAGTGCAAGTATGTACAATAAGAAAATGTAGAACTTTTTCTTCAGCAGCAAAATAAAGAACTCCCTGATAAAGTAACATATTATCGTAACCAACATGCATAAGTTTGCAAAGTAACATATATTATTACATTCAAAAGAGTATTGTCTCAGCACTGTCAATATAGGCAATGAATATAACAAAGTTAGTGTAGAAAAGGCTTTGGGTTTAGCAAATAATGTCTTCTATGACAACTGGTCTGAAGAAATGAAACATGCGTAAGTAATACTGGGCTCTTACCAGTAAACAAAGAGAGACCTCGTCCTTATACGTCTAGGTTGCTCCGGTTGGTCCTAAGGAGAATTTCTTGGTAAGTCCACTTCTGTTATCGGGTATCTTTCCTGCACCTCTGTATCAAGGACCTTTTATTCAGTATGCACTACCGCTCGTCTCCCTCTTTCAACCGGCAACCTCTGATGACGTCCTCTGGCGCTTTGAGCATCTCTCTCACCACGTTGTATGTGTATGGCAAATCCCTCTGTAGCCTTTTAGGTCTATATTGGATAAAAGCCGTGCTCACTTCGCCCCAAATCCAGAAGGTAATAGAAAAATGCAAATAAGGAGCACCAGTCCGTCCAATTATATAAAACTTAACATTTATTCGTAGAGTATAACAGCTGGATAAAAAGTTACAAACGAAGCCACAAACTACCAGTAAATGGCATATGCAGTGTCCAAAATGCTAACATGTTTCGGCATTAGCCATAATCATAGCTTAATAAGAACACAGTTTACACAATCTTTTAAAATACCTTCTCTGTCTTGATAGGTTGATTAAAATATCGAACCCTGCTTACTGATTGGTTAGTTTATCAGCTACCTTCCCTAAACAATCCACATTGCTGTAAAGAAACATAATTGATTATTTAACCCCTTACTATACTCATGGAAAAGGTAGGGAAACAATTTAGAAACCCATTATCAGATAAATAATGTGACCAGGTAACCCTTGTTTCTTAGGACCCTCTAAAATAATACACTTTAAGTTATAATTCATATGTTTACATTAAATAGCTCATGCTAAAATTTCAGCTTTAAAGAAATTAATTCTAATGTATAACATATAAATACTTACATAAAGTTGTATTGCAGAACATAAAGATCATGTCATCTAGATCACACTTTTGGAATATTATACTATCAGTTGTACCTCATGATATTAGAGTTACCTAAGGACACATCTGCTTCTTATGAGCATATAGAGAGATACTTAAAATCATAGGAATGAATTAAAGTTAAACACATAGATAAATCTGTACAACAGAGCTTTTGTGATCATTCTATAGTATATTATAATTTAAGCACAATATGATATATTTGTATTAAATAACTATACAATGGACTATTGATTGTTTAAAGCTTCCCTATTTAACTAGCTGTAACACAAGAATTAACCCTGAGATTCATGCCCAACATATTGTAAATCACAGAGTGTGCAGGTTAATAGATATACTGAATATACATCTCTGCAAGTGTGACACATATTGTGTTTAAACAGTTCTCCTGTTGCTGAACATCTAAAGCCATCTCCTTCCAATTCAAATTTCTAGTGACAAGATGTCTCCCATACAAATAATGAGAGCTCTCTGCTAGGTAAAAAGGGTCTGTCCCTGCAAGTAGCAAGAGGTCTCCTATACAAATAATGAGAGCTCTCTGCTAGGTAAAAAAAAGGGTCTGTCCCTGCAAGTGACAAGAGGTCTCCCATACAAATAATGAGAGCTCTCTGCTAGGTAAAAAGGGGCTGTCCCTGCAAGTGGCAAGAGGTCTCCTATACAAATAATGAGAACTCTCTGCTAGGTAAAAAGGGTCTGTCCCTGCAAGTGATGAGATGTCTCCCATACATATAATGAGAGCTCTCTGCTAGGTAAAAAGGGGCTGTCCCTGCAAGTGACAAGAGGTCTCCCATACAAATAATGAGAGCTCTCTGCTAGGTAAAAAGGGGCTGTCCCTGCAAGTGACGAGATGTCTCCCATACAAACAATGAGAGCTCTCTGCTAGGTAAAAAGGGTCTGTCCCTGCAAGTGATGAGAGGTCTCCCATACAAATAATGAGAGCTCTCTGCTAGGTAAAAAGGGTCTGTCCCTGCAAGTGACGAGATGTCTTCCATACAAATAATGAGAGCTCTCTGCTAGGTAAAAAAGGGTCTGTCCCTGCAAGTGATGAGAGGTCTCCCATACAAATAATGAGAGCTCTCTGCTAGGTAAAAAGGGTCTGTCCCTGCAAGTGATGAGAGGTCTCCCATACAAATAATGAGAGCTCTCTGCTAGGTAAAAAAGGGTCTGTCCCTGCAAGTGACAAGAGGTCTCCCATACAAATAATGAGAGCTCTCTGCTAGGTAAAAAGGGGCTGTCCCTGCAAGTGACAAGAGGTCTCCCATACAAATAATGAGAGCTCTCTGCTAGGTAAAAAGGGTCTGTCCCTGCAAGTGATGAGATGTCTCCCATACAAATAATGAGAGCTCTCTGCTAGGTAAAAAAGGGTCTGTCCCTGCAAGTGACGAGAGGTCTCCCATACAAATAATGAGAGCTCTCTGCTAGGTAAAAAAGGGTCTGTCCCTGCAAGTGACGAGAGGTCTCCCATACAAATAATGAGAGCTCTCTGCTAGGTAAAAAGGGTCTGTCCCTGCAAGTAGCAAGAGGTCTCCTATACAAATAATGAGAGCTCTCTGCTAGGTAAAAAAAAGGGTCTGTCCCTGCAAGTGACAAGAGGTCTCCCATACAAATAATGAGAGCTCTCTGCTAGGTAAAAAGGGGCTGTCCCTGCAAGTGGCAAGAGGTCTCCTATACAAATAATGAGAGCTCTCTGCTAGGTAAAAAGGGTCTGTCCCTGCAAGTGATGAGATGTCTCCCATACAAATAATGAGAGCTCTCTGCTAGGTAAAAAGGTGCTGTCCCTGCAAGTGGCGAGATGTCTCCCATACATATAATGAGAGCTCTCTGCTAGGTAAAAAGGGGCTGTCCCTGCAAGTGACAAGAGGTCTCCCATACAAATAATGAGAGCTCTCTGCTAGGTAAAAAGGGGCTGTCCCTGCAAGTGACGAGATGTCTCCCATACAAACAATGAGAGCTCTCTGCTAGGTAAAAAGGGTCTGTCCCTGCAAGTGATGAGAGGTCTCCCATACAAATAATGAGAGCTCTCTGCTAGGTAAAAAGGGTCTGTCCCTGCAAGTGACGAGATGTCTTCCATACAAATAATGAGAGCTCTCTGCTAGGTAAAAAAGGGTCTGTCCCTGCAAGTGATGAGAGGTCTCCCATACAAATAATGAGAGCTCTCTGCTAGGTAAAAAGGGTCTGTCCCTGCAAGTGATGAGAGGTCTCCCATACAAATAATGAGAGCTCTCTGCTAGGTAAAAAAGGGTCTGTCCCTGCAAGTGACAAGAGGTCTCCCATACAAATAATGAGAGCTCTCTGCTAGGTAAAAAGGGGCTGTCCCTGCAAGTGACAAGAGGTCTCCCATACAAATAATGAGAGCTCTCTGCTAGGTAAAAAGGGTCTGTCCCTGCAAGTGATGAGATGTCTCCCATACAAATAATGAGAGCTCTCTGCTAGGTAAAAAAGGGTCTGTCCCTGCAAGTGACGAGAGGTCTCCCATACAAATAATGAGAGCTCTCTGCTAGGTAAAAAAGTGTCTGTCCCTGCAAGTGACGAGAGGTCTCCCATACAAATAATGAGAGCTCTCTGCTAGGTAAAAAGGGTCTGTCCCTGCAAGTGACGAGAGGTCTCCCATACAAATAATGAGAGCTCTCTGCTAGGTAAAAAAGGGTCTGTCCCTGCAAGTGACGAGAGGTCTCCCATACAAATAATGAGAGCTCTCTGCTAGGTAAAAAGGGTCTGTCCCTGCAAGTGACGAGAGGTCTCCCATACAAATAATGAGAGCTCTCTGCTAGGTAAAAAAGGGTCTGTCCCTGCAAGTGACGAGAGGTCTCCCATACAAATAATGAGAGCTCTCTGCTAGGTAAAAAAGGGTCTGTCCCTGCAAGTGACGAGAGGTCTCCCATACAAATAATGAGAGCTCTCTGCTAGGTAAAAAGGGTCTGTCCCTGCAAGTGACGAGAGGTCTCCCATACAAATAATGAGAGCTCTCTGCTAGGTAAAAAGGGTCTGTCCCTGCAAGTGGCAAGAGGTCTCCCATACAAATAATGAGAGCTCTCTGCTAGGTAAAAGTTTGCAATCAAAGGTGAAGTACAGAGGAAGAAACCAGCCTGTTTTAAAACATGAATATTATGCTCAATATAAATCAAATTACGCTGCTTTCAGTGCACCTTAACCCCTTAATGACCGAGGACGTGCAGGGTACGTCCTCAGAAAAAAGGCAGTTAACGCCTGAGGACGTACCCTGCACGTCCTCGGTGTGGAAAGCAGCTGGAAGCGATCCTGCTCACTTCCAGCTGCTTTCCGGTTATTGCAGTGATGCCTCGATATGGAGGCATCCTGCAATAACCTTTTAAGGCCATCCGATGCAGAGAGAGCCACTCTGTGGCCCTCTCTGCACCGGACATCGATGGCCGGTATCGTTGGTGGGTGGGAGCTGGTGTGGGAGGTAGGTGGCGGCCATCGATGGCCCTGGTCATGTGGAGGGGGGCGGGATCCTGGGCGGGGAAGTCCGGGGGAGCGCGCGTGCATGCACGCGTGCACGAGGGGGCTGGGGCGCGCGCGTGCACGGGGAGGGAGCGGGTGGGAACCGCTACACTACAGAAAAAATGTGTCCCAAAACAAAATAAAAGTGGGACCTATAATGTAAAAAAAACCCCTTAGGTGTCATTTAGGTGGTGGGGGTTTGTCCGTGGGTGGGGGGGGAAGCTACACTACAGAAAAAAATAAATAAAAAATAAACATTTGTTTGTGCTCTCTGCTAGGTAAAAAGGGTCTGTCCCTGCAAGTGATGAGATGTCTCCCATACAAATAATGAGAGCTCTCTGCTAGGTAAAAAAGGGTCTGTCCCTGCAAGTGACGAGAGGTCTCCCATACAAATAATGAGAGCTCTCTGCTAGGTAAAAAAGGGTCTGTCCCTGCAAGTGACTTGAGGTCTCCCATACAAATATTGAGAGCTCTCGGCTAGGTAAAAAGGGTCTGTCCCTGCAAGTGACGAGAGGTCTCCCATACAAATAATGAGAGCTCTCTGCTAGGTAAAAATGGGTCTGTCCCTGCAAGTGACGAGAGGTCTCCCATACAAATAATGAGAGCTCTCTGCTAGGTAAAAAGGGTCTGTCCCTGCAAGTGACGAGAGGTCTCCCATACAAATAATGAGAGCTCTCTGCTAGGTAAAAAAGGGTCTGTCCCTGCAAGTGACGAGAGGTCTCCCATACAAATAATGAGAGCTCTCTGCTAGGTAAAAAAGGGTCTGTCCCTGCAAGTGACGAGAGGTCTCCCATACAAATAATGAGAGCTCTCTGCTAGGTAAAAAGGGTCTGTCCCTGCAAGTGACGAGAGGTCTCCCATACAAATAATGAGAGCTCTCTGCTAGGTAAAAAGGGTCTGTCCCTGCAAGTGGCAAGAGGTCTCCCATACAAATAATGAGAGCTCTCTGCTAGGTAAAAGTTTGCAATCAAAGGTGAAGTACAGAGGAAGAAACCAGCCTGTTTTAAAACATGAATATTATGCTCAATATAAATCAAATTACGCTGCTTTCAGTGCACCTTAACCCCTTAATGACCGAGGACGTGCAGGGTACGTCCTCAGAAAAAAGGCAGTTAACGCCTGAGGACGTACCCTGCACGTCCTCGGTGTGGAAAGCAGCTGGAAGCGATCCTGCTCACTTCCAGCTGCTTTCCGGTTATTGCAGTGATGCCTCGATATGGAGGCATCCTGCAATAACCTTTTAAGGCCATCCGATGCAGAGAGAGCCACTCTGTGGCCCTCTCTGCACCGGACATCGATGGCCGGTATCGTTGGTGGGTGGGAGCTGGTGTGGGAGGTAGGTGGCGGCCATCGATGGCCCTGGTCATGTGGAGGGGGGCGGGATCCTGGGCGGGGAAGTCCGGGGGAGCGCGCGTGCATGCACGCGTGCACGAGGGGGCTGGGGGCGCGCGCGTGCACGGGGAGGGAGCGGGTGGGAACCGCTACACTACAGAAAAAATGTGTCCCAAAACAAAATAAAAGTGGGACCTATAATGTAAAAAAAACCCCTTAGGTGTCATTTAGGTGGTGGGGGTTTGTCCGTGGGTGGGGGGGGAAGCTACACTACAGAAAAAAATAAATAAAAAATAAACATTTGTTTGTGCAAACTTGGTACTGGCAGACAGCTGCCAGTACCCAAGATGGCCCCCAATAAGGCAGAGGGGGAGGGTTAGAGAGCTGTTTTGGGGGGGATCAGGGAGGTTGGGGGATAAGGGGGGATCCTAAACACAGCATATGTAAATATGCTTTTTTTTTTTTTTTTAAACTTTTATTTTAGTACTGGCAGACTTCCTGCCAGTACTTAAGATGGCGGGGACAATTGTGGGGTGGGGGTGGGGGAGGGAAGGGAGCTGTTTGGGAGGGATCAGGGGGTGGGATGTGTCAGGTGGGAGGCTGATCTCTACACTAAAGCTAAAATTAACCCTGCAAGCTCCCTACAAACTACCTAATTAACCCCTTCACTGCTAGCCATAATACACGTGTGATGCGCAGCAGCATTTAGCGACTTTCTAATTACCAAAAAGCAACGCCAAAGTCATATATGTCTGCTATTTCTGAACAAAGGGCATCCCAGAGAAGCATTTACAACCATTTGTGCCATAATTGCACAAGCTGTTTGTAAATAATTTCAGTGAGAAACCTAAAATTGTGAAAAAAATAACGTTTTTTTTAATTAGATCGCATTTGGCGGTGAAATTGTGGCATGAAATATACCAAAATGGGCCTAGATCAATACTTGGGGTTGTCTACTACACTACACTAGAGCTAAAATTAACCCTAGAAGCTCCCTACATGCTCCCTAATTAACCCCTTCACTGCTGGGAATAATACACGTATTGTGCGCAGTGGCATTTAGCAGCCTTCTAATTACCAAAAAGCAAAGCCAAAGCCATATATGTCTGCTATTTCTGAACAAAGGGGATCCCAGAGAAGCATTTGCAACCATTTATGCTATAATTGCATAAGTTGTTTGTAAATAATTTCAGTGAGAAACCTAAAGTTTGTGAAAAAATTTGTGAAAAAATGAACAATTTTTTTTATTTGATCGCATTTGGCGGTGAAATGGTGGCATGAAATATACCAAAATTGTCCTAGATCAATACTTTGGGATGTCTTCTAAAAAATATATATATACATGTCAATAGATATTCAGGGATTCCTGAAAGATATTAGTGTTCCAATGTAACTAGCGCTAATTTTGAAAAAAAGTGGTTTGGAAATAGCAAAGTGCTACTTGTATTTATGGCCCTATAACTTGCAAAAAAAAGCAAAGAACATGTAAACATTGGGTATTTCTAAACTCAGGACAAAATTTAGAAACTATTTAGCATGGATGTTTTTTGGTGGTTGTAGATGTGTAACAGATTTTGGGGGTCAAAGTTAGAAAAAGTGTGTTTTTTTCCATTTTTTCCTCATATTTTAAAAGGTTTTTATAGTAAATTATAAGATATGATGAAAATAATGGTATCTTTAGAAAGTCCATTTAATGGTGAGAAAAAAGGTATATAATATGTGTGGGTACCGTAAATGAGTAAGAGGAAAATTACAGCTAAACACAAACAACGCAAAAATGTAAAAATAGCCTTGGTCCCAAACGGACAGAAAATGGAAAAGTGCTGCGGTCATTAACCCCTTAATGACAACTGACGTACCAGGTACGTCCTGCAAAAACTAGCAGTTAGTGACAATGGACGTACCTGGTACGTCAGTTGTTTAAGAGAGTGCTGGAAGCGATCACAATCGCTTCCAGCAGCTCTCAGGGTATTGCAGTGATGCCTCGATATGGAGGCATCCTGCAATACCTTTTAACAAGCCTCCGATGCAGAGAGAGCCACTCTGTGGCCCTCTCTGCACCGGTAACAATGGTGCTGTGTTCCGGGGGGAAGGGAAGCAAGGAGGCGGCAGCGTGCGGGCGCGTGCGTGCACGTGGGGGCGTGCGCGTGCACGTGGGGCGCGCACGCGTGTGCACGTGGGGCGCGCGCTTGCACGTGGGGGCGCGCGCGCATATTAGCCACTGACACCAATTGGAAAAAAAAAAGTTCAAAACATTAACATTAACATTAAAAAAAATATATATAAAAGGATCTGGGGGGGGGGGGGGTTGGGGGTATTGGGGGGGGGGCTGCTACACTACAGAAAAGTTTATAAATATTTTTGGGGGCAAAAGTTTATAAATATTTTTGGGGGACAATTGGGTACTGGCAGACAGCTGCCAGTACCCAAGATGGCGGCAATTAAAGTGATGGTAAACTCACTATAATGACAATGTTATTTCCTAAAGCTTTTATTACACATATACTTTGTATACTCTAATTTCTTTACTAATCAATGTTTAAGACAGAGTAAATTACTTTTTTTATTTGCAGGATTGCCTGTCCCTGGCCGCCTCCGTGTAAAAAATACTGATTGTGAAATTTGATTGACATATGGCACATCCAATAGCAGATGCACCATACGCCCTATGTATTTGATCTTCAGCACGCTCCCGTGCCGCTGCTTTGAGGGCTCTGAATTAGCAATGCACACTGCGCAAGTGCAGTTATCAGATGAGCCGACAGCGGCCTCATGTAAACAGACTGTTTACATGAGGCCGCTGTCGGCTCATCTGATAACTGCACTTGCGCAGTGTGCATTGCTAATTCAGAGCCCTCAAAGCAGCGGCACGGGAGCTGTTTACATGAGGCCGCTGTCGGCTCATCTGATAACTGCACTTGCGCAGTGTGCATTGCTAATTCAGAGCCCTCAAAGCAGCGGCACGGGAGCGTGCTGAAGATCAAATACATAGGGCGTATGGTGCATCTGCTATTGGATGCGCCATATGTCAATCAAATTTCACAATCAGTATTTTTTACACGGAGGCGGCCAGGGACAGGCAATCCTGCAAATAAAAAAAGTAATTTACTCTGTCTTAAACATTGATTAGTAAAGAAATAAGAATATACAAGGTATATTTGAAATAAAAGCTTTAGGAAATAGCATTGTCATTATAGTGAGTTTACCATCACTTTAAGTAGCAGGGAGGGTTATAGAGCTGTTTGGTGGGGGATCAGGGAGGTTGGGGGCTAAGGCAGGGCTCCATTACAGCAGGATACATTTTTCTAAAAAATAAAATAAAAAAAACTCCTTTTATTTAGTACTGGCAGACTTTCTGCCAATACTTAAGATGGCGGGGACAATTGTGGGGTGGGGGAGGGAAGAGAGCTGTTTGGGAGGGATCAGGGGGTGGGATGTGTCAGGTGGGAGGCTGATCTCTACACTAAAGCTAAAATTAACCCTGCCAGCGCCCTACAAGCTACCTAATTAACTCCTTCACTGCTGGGCATAATTCACGTGTTGTGCGCAGCAGCATTTAGCGGCCTTCTAATTAACAAAAAGCAATGCCAAAGCCATATATGTCTGCTATTTCTGAACAAAGGGGATCCCAGAGAAGCTTTTACAACCATTTGTGCCATAATTGCACAAACTGTTTGTAAATAATTTCAGTGAGAAACCTAAAATTGTGAAAAATTTAAAGGTTTTTTTTATTTGCTCGCATTTGGCGGTGAAATGGTGGCATGAAATATACCAAAATTGGCCTAGATCAATACTTGGAGTTGTCTACTACACTAAACTAAAGCTAAAATTAACCCTACAAGCTCCCTACATGCTCCCTAATTAACCTCTTCACTGCTGGGCATAAAACATGTGTGGTGCGCAGCGGCATTTAGCGGCCTTCTAATTACCAAAAAGCAACCCCAAAGCCATATAAGTCTGCTATTTCTGAACAAAGGCGATCCCAGAGAAGCATTTACAACCATTTGTGCCATAATTGCAGAAGCTGTTTGTAAATAATTTCAGTGGGAAACCTAAAGTTTGTGACAAAATGTGTGAAAAAGTGAACATTTTCTTTTTAATTTGATCGCATTTGGCGGTGAAACGGTGGCATGAAATATACCAAAATGGGCCTAGATCAATACTTTGGGATGTCTTCTAAAAAAAAATATATACATGTCAATGGATATTCAGGTATTCCTGACAGATATCAGTGTTCCAATGTAACTAGCGCTAATTTTGAAAAAAAAGTGGTTTAGAAATAGCAAAGTGCTACTTGTATTTATGGCCCTATAACTTACAAAAAAAGCAAAGAACATGTAAACATTGGGTATTTCTAAACTCCGGACAAAATTCAGAAACTATTTAGCATGGGTGTTTTTTAGTGGTTGTAGATGTGTAACATATTTTGGGGGTCAAAGTTAGAAAAAGTGTGTTTTTTCCATTTTTTCCTCATATTTTATAAAAATTTTTATAGTAAATTATAAGATATAATGAAAATAATGGTATATTTAGAAAGTCCATTTAATGGCGAGAAAAACGGTATATAATATGTGTGGGTACAGTAAATGAGTAAGAGGAAAATTACAGCTGAACACAAACACCACAGAAATGTAAAAATAGCCATTGTCATTAAGGGTAAGAAAATTGAAAAATGTTCAGGTCATTAAGGGGTTAAGGGGTTAAAGGGACACTGAACCCAAATTTTTTTCTTTCGTGATTCAGATAGAGCATGCAATTTTAAGCAACTTTCTAATTTACTCCAATTATCAAATTTTCTTCATTCTCTTGGTATGTTTATTTGAAAAGCAAGAATGTAAGTTTAGATGCCGGCCCATTTTTGGTGAACAATCTGGGTTGTCCTTGCTGATTGGACAGCACCAATAAACAAGTGCTATCCATGGTACTGAACCAAAAAATTGCTGGCTCCTTAGCTTTGATGCCTTCTTTTTGAAATAATGATAGCAAGAGAACGAAGAAAAATTGATAATAGGAGTAAATTAGAAAGTTACTTAAAATTGCCTGCTCTATCTGAATCATGAAATAAAAATTTGGGTTCAATGTCCCTTTAAATACACTGAAATTTTCGTATACATAGGTTTTCATTTCAGATTATTATTTTTTTGAGTATTTTGGTGATTCACGTTTTAATTTGCAAGATAAAATAGTGAGAACTCTAGTGTGAAAATGTTTAAGCTGGGATTTGAGAGAAAATTTCCTATATGCCCATGTTCAGCCCATTTTATGAAAAAACAATAATTACGCTTTGTATTTTGTACTTTTAAGTACACATTCCTTGCTTTTTCTGCACATCCAGTGTACTTAAATTACGATTTACGCTGTGCATAATTAATACGATTTATTCCTCTGTAATTAACCTAAAAAGTTAGTTTTTTTTAACAAAATACGATTTTTGGTGCACAATTTAGTTTCGAATTTTGATGCACTTTAACAATACAATTTTTTTCTGCATATTTTTGTGTCAATGGTTGAATTATTCGTTTAGAAAGATTAAAAAAAACCTGAATTTTATTGTGCACTTGTATAATGTATGCATCTCTATGCAGTATACGTCCCTTAGCGAGACGCCCTGTTTCTAGGGTAAAAAGTGGCTTTAGAATCCCATCAGTAAAATAGAAAGTCTAGCAACATTCTTATAGAATCCCACCAGTAAAATAGAAAGTCTAGCAGCATTCTTATAGAATCCCATCAGTAAAATAGAAAGTCTAGCAGCATTCTTATAGAATCCCATTAGTAAAATAGAAAGTCTAGCAGCATTCTTATAGAATCCCATCAGTAAAATAGAAAGTCTAGCAGCATTCTTATAGAATCCCACCAGTAAAATAGAAAGTCTAGCAGCATTCTTATAGAATCCCACCAGTAAAATAGAAAGTCTAGCAGCATTCTTATAGAATCTCACCAGCCCAGGGATCTTTTTTAGAATTGAGGCCTAAGTGCTATTGCATTGTCTTTTTATCATGCATTTGTTGATTATGCAAATCTACTGTGTTGCCTGGTCCTTTAACAGCTCAGATCTATCCAACAGCAGGGGCCACACAATTTCTGCATGCATCAGGCAGCAAGGCAGGCAAAATAGATTATCTCACTGCTGTTGCTAAGATTAAACACTGTTAAAGGGACAGTCTAGGCCAAAATAAACTTTCATGATTCAGATAGAGCAGTGATTTGCAACCTTTTTTTTGCCATGGCACACTTTATATATATATATATATAGGGCTCAAAGAGTACACACTGTACTGTGCTGTCTTGCCATGCCTCCTACAAACTATACATGACATATTGACATTCATTCACAAACAATCATAATGATTGTCTGTGAATGAATGTCAATGTCATGGTTGTAAATTATGCCTGATGAGCCTGTCACATACCTCCCAATATTTCAAAATTTGAAAGAGGGACACCCCCGCACTGTTGTCAGTCTGCCGCGGCACACCTGAGGATCTCTCATGGCACACTAGTGTGCCACGGCACACTGGTTGAAAAACACTGAGATAGAGCATGTAATTTTAACCCCTTAGTGACCAGATCACTTTTCCATTTTCTGTCCGTTTGGGACCAAGGCTATTTTTACATTTCTGCAGTGTTTGTGTTTAGCTGAAATTTTCCTCTTACTCATTTACTGTACCCACACATATTATATAGCGTTTTTCTCGCCATTAAATGGACTTTCTAAAAATACCATTATTTTCATCATATCTTATCATTTACTATAAAAAAAATTATAAAATATGAGGAAAAATGGAAAAAAACACACTTTTTCTAACTTTGAACCCCAAAATCTGTTACATATCTACAACCACCAAAAAACACCCATGCTAAATAGTTTCTAAATTTTGTCCTGAGTTTAGAAATACCCAATGTTTACATCTTCTTTGCTTTTTTTGTAACTTATAGGGCCATAAATACAAGTAGCACTTTGCTATTTTCAAAACATATTTTTTTCAAAATTAGCGCTAGTTACATTGGGACACTGATATCTTTCAGGAATCCCTGAATATCCATTGACATGTATATATTTTTTTTTAGAAGACATCCCAAAGTATTGATCTAGGCCCATTTTGGTATATTTCATGCCACCATTTCACCGCCAAATGCGATCAAATACAAAAAATTGTTCACTTTTTCACAAATTTTTTCACAAACTTTCAGTTTCTCACTGAAATTATTTACAAACTGCTTGTGCAATTATGGCATAAATGGTTGTAAATTCTTCTCTGGGATCCCCTTTGTTCAGAAATAGCAGACATATATGGCTTTGGCATTGCTTTTTGGTAATTAGAAGGCCGCTAAATGCCACTGCGCACCACACGTGTATTATGCCCAGCAGTGAAGGGGTTAATTAGGGAGCATGTAAGGAGCTTTTTGGGGTATTTTTAGCTTTAGTGTAGTGTAGTAGACAACCCCAAGTATTGATCTAGGCCCATTTTGGTATATTTCATGCCACCATTTCACCGCCAAATGCGATCAAATTAAAAAAAACATTACATTTTTCACAATTTTAGGTTTGTCACTGAAATCATTTACAAACAGCTTGTGCAATTATGGCACAAATGGTTGTAAATGCTTCTCTGGGATCCCCTTTGTTCAGAAATAGCAGACATATATGACTTTGGCGTTGCTTTTTGGTAATTAGAATGCTGCTAAATGGCGCTGCACATCACACGTGTATTATGGCTAGCAGTGAAGGGGTTAATTAGGTAGCTTGTAGGGAGCTTGCAGGGTTAATTTTAGCTTTAGTGTAGAGATCAGCCTCCCACCTGAAACATCAGACCCCCTGGTCCCTCCCAAACATCTCTCTTCCCTCCCCTACCCCACAAATGTCCCCGCCATCTTAAGTACTGGCAGAAACTCTGCCAGTACTAAAATAAAAGGAAAATTTGTGCATTTTTGTGCATTTTGTTTTAGCATATTTACATATGCTTCTGTGTAGGATCCCCCTTAGCCCCCAACCTCACTGATCCCCCACCCAACAGCTCTCTAACCCTCCCCCTCTGACTTAATGTGCGCCATCTTGGGTACTGGCAGCTGTCTGCCAGTACCCATTTTAGTGAAAATATGTGTTTTTATTAAAAATTTTTCCTTTTTCTGTAGTGTAGCTTCCCCCCCCCCCCAATACCAACCCCCCACCCCTTCCAGATCGCTTAAATGCTTTTTTTTTTTTAAATGTTTATTTTCATTTTTTAATACACTTTACTCTTACTTTTTTTCTGTAGTGTAGCGGTTCCCACCCGCTCCCGCCCCGTGCACGCGCCCGCCCGCCACCCACCGTGCGCGCCCCCGAAGGCTCCGCCCCCGATCCCGCCCCCCTCCACCTTCCAGATCACACCGATGGCCGCCCATCCGCCTCCCAAGTCGGCTCCCACCCACCAACGATACCGGCCATCGATGTCCGGTGCAGAGAGGGCCACAGAGTGGCTCTCTCTGCATCGGATGGCCAGAAAGTGTTATTGCAGGATGCCTCGATGTCGAGGCATCACTGCAATAACCGGAAAGCAGCTGGAAGCGAGCAGGATCGCTTCCAGCTGCTTTCCAGACTGAGGACGTGCAGGGTACGTCCTCAGGCGTTAACTGCCTTTTTTTAGAGGACGTACCCTGCACGTCCTCGGTCATTAAGGGGTTAAACAATTTTCCAATTTACTTTTATCACCAATTTTGCTTTGTTCTCTTGGAATTCTTAGTTGAAAGCTTAATCTAGGAGGTTCGTATGCTAATTTCTTAGACCTTGAAGGCCACCTCTTTTCACAATGCATTTGAACAGTTTTTCACCACTAGAGGGTGTTAGTTCATGTATTTCATATAGATAACACTGTGCTCGTGCACGTGAATTTATCTGGGAGCAGGCAGTGATTGGCTAAACTGCAAGTCTGTCAAAAGAACTGAAATAAAGGGGCAGTTTGCAGAGGTTTAGATACAAGATAATCACAGAGGTTAAAAGAATATTATTATAACTGTGTTGGTTATGCAAAACTGGGGAATGGGTAATAAAGGGATTATCTATCTTTTAAAACAATAAAAATTCTGGTGTAGACTGTCCCTTTAATGCCCTGGAAAACCCTTACAACAGGGTACGTCACTGTTCTGTAACAATTAAGATTTATGGTTCACATTTGTTTTGTTTATATTATGTTATATTAATTTTATTTACATAGGTTGTGTGCACACTTTTGTACATTACATCTAAAATGCATCTAAATATATAAAAAACACATTCTTTTAACATGATCTAAATGTTCTTCACTGTACATTACAAACTTATAAAAAGTGTCCGTTCCATGGGCATCAATGGTATTATAATGAGAAGCCTTTAAAAATACAGGTAGTACTTAATTTACAGCTTGCAGAGACTATAATTTATTATGGAAAGCACTTTGTGTAAAGCCTTTAAGATGATGGACTATCAATTTTCTTTGGCCTAGATTTAGAGTTTGGCGGTAGCCGTCAAAACCAGCGTTAGAGGCTCCTAACGCTGGTTTTAGGCTACCGCCGGTATTTGGAGTCAGTCAGGAAAGGGTCTAACGCTCACTTTCCAGCCGCGACTTTTCCATACCGCAGATCCCCTTACGCCAATTGCGTATCCTATCTTTTCAATGGGATCTTTCTAACTCCGGTATTTAGAGTCGTGGCTGAAGTGAGCGTTAGAAATCTAACGGCAAAACTCCAGCCGCAGAAAAAAGTCAGTAGTTAAGAGCTTTCTTGGCTAACGCCGGTTTATAAAGCTCTTAACTACTGTGCTCTAAAGTACACTAACACCCATAAACTACCTATGTACCCCTAAACCGAGGTCCCCCCACATCGCCGCCACTCGATTAAATTTTTTAACCCCTAATCTGCCGACCGCCACCTACGTTATACTTATGTACCCCTAATCTGCTGCCCCTAACACCGCCGACCCCTATATTATATTTATTAACCCCTAACCTGCCCCCCACAATGTCGCCGCCAGCTACCTACAATAATTAACCCCTAATCTGCCGACCGCAAAGCGCCGCCACCTACATTATAGCTATGTACCCCTAATCTGCTGCCCCTAACACCGCCGACCCCTATATTATATTTATTAACCCCTAATCTGCCCCCCTCAACGTCGCCTCCACCTGCCTACACTTATTAACCCCTAATCTGCCGAGCGGATCTCACCGCTACTATAATAAAGTTATTAACCCCTAATCCGCCTCACTCCCGCCTCAATAACCCTATAATAAATAGTATTAACCCCTAATCTGCCCTCCCTAACATCGCCGACACCTAACTTCAATTATTAACCCCTAATCTGCCGACCGAATCTCGGCGCTACTGTAATAAATGGATTAACCCCTAAAGCTAAGTCTAACCCTAACACTAACACCCCCCTAAATTAAATATAATTTAAATCTAACTAAATAAATGAACTCTTATTAAATAAATTATTCCTATTTAAAGCTAAATACTTACCTGTAAAATAAACCCTAATATAGCTACAATATAAATTATAATTATATTATAGCTATTTTAGGATTTATATTTATTTTACAGGCAACTTTGTATTTATTTTAACCAGGTACAATAGCTATTAAATAGTTAAGAACTATTTAATAGCTAAAATAGTTAAAATAATTACAAAATTACCTGTAAAATAAATCCTAACCTAAGTTACAATTAAACCTAACACTACACTATCAATAAATAAATTAAATAAAATACCTACAATTACCTACAATTAAACCTAACACTACACTATCAATAAATAAATTAAATAAAATACCTACAATTATCTACAATTAAACCTAACACTACCAATAAATAAATTAAATACAATTCCTACAAATAAATACAATTAAATAAACTAACTAAAGTACAAAAAATAAAAAAGAACTGTTACAAAAAATAAAAAAAATATTTACAAACATTAGAAAAAAATTACAACAATTTTAAACTAATTACACCTACTCTAAGCCCCCTAATAAAATAACAAAGACCCCCAAAATAAAAAAAATGCCCTACCCTATTCTAAATTAAAAAAGATCAAAGCTCTTTTACCTTACCAGCCCTGAACAGGGCCCTTTGCGGGGCATGCCCCAAAGAATTCAGCTCTTTTGCCTGTAAAAAAAAACATACAATACCCCCCCCAACATTACAACCCACCACCCACATACCCCTAATCTAACCCAAACCCCCCTTAAATAAACCTAACACTAAGCCCCTGAAGATCTTCCTACCTTGTCTTCACCATGCCAGGTTCACAGATCGATCCAGAAGAGCCTCCAATGTCTTGATCCAAGCCCAAGCGGGGGGCTGAAGAGTGACGTCCATCCTCCAGCTGAAGTCTTGATCCAAGCGGGCAGAAGAGGACATCCGGACCGGCAAACATCTTCATCCAAGCCGCAGATCCATCCTTCTTCTCCGACGACTTCCCGACGAATGACGGTTCCTTTAAGGGACGTCATCCAAGATGGCGTCCCTCGAATTCCGATTGGCTGATAGGATTCTATCAGCCAATCGGAATTAAGGTAGGAAAATTCTGATTGGCTGATGGAATCAGCCAATCAGAATCAAGTTCAATCCGATTGGCTGATCCGATCAGCCAATCAGATTGAGCTCGCATTCTATTGGCTGATCGGAACAGCCAATAGAATGCGAGCTCAATCTGATTGGCTGATTGAATCAGCCAATTGGATTTAACTTGATTCGGATTGGCTGATTGCATCAGCCAATCAGAATTTTCCTACCTTAATTCCGATTGGCTGATAGAATCCTATCAGCCAATCGGAATTCGAGGGACGCCATTTTGGATGATGTCCCTTAAAGGAAACGTCATTCGTCGGGAAGTCGTCGGAGAAGAAGGATGGATCCGCGATGGAGGTCTTGAAGATCAGCCGGTCGTCATCGGATTGAAGAACATAGAAGATGCGGCTTGGATGAAGATGTTTGCCGGTCCGGATGTCCTCTTCTGCCCGCTTGGATCAAGACTTCAGCCGGAGGATGGACGTCACTCTTCAGCCCCCCGCTTGGGCTTGGATCAAGACATCGGAGGCTCTTCTGGATCGATCGGTGAACCTGGCATGGTGAAGACAAGGTAGGAAGATCTTCAGGGGCTTAGTGTTAGGTTTATTTAAGGGGGGGTTGGGTTAGATTAGGGGTATGTGGGTGGTGGGTTGTAATGTTGGGGGGGGGTATTGTATGTTTTTTTTTACAGGCAAAAGAGCTGAATTCTTTGGGGCATGCCCCACAAAAGGTCCTTTTAAGGGCTGGTAAGGTAAAAGAGCTTTGAACTTTTGTAATTTAGAATAGGATAGGGCATTTTTTTATTTTGGGGGTCTTTGTTATTTTATTAGGGGGCTTAGAGTAGGTGTAATTAGTCTAAAATTGTTGTAATTTTTTTCTAATGTTTGTAAATATTTTTTTATTTTTTGTAACTTAGTTCTTTTTTATTTTTTGTACTTTAGTTAGTTTATTTAATTGTATTTATTTGTAGGAATTGTATTTAATTTATTTATTGATAGTGTAGTGTTAGGTTTAATTGTAACTTAGGTTAGGATTTATTTTACAGGTAATTTTGTAATTATTTTAACTATTTTAGCTATTAAATAGTTCTTAACTATTTAATAGCTATTGTACCTGGTTAAAATAAATTCAAAGTTACCTGTAAAATAAATATAAATCCTAAAATAGCTATAATATAATTATAATTTATATTGTAGCTATATTAGGGTTTATTTTACAGGTAAGTATTTAGCTTTAAATAGGAATAATTTATTTAATAAGAGTTAATTTATTTCGTTATATTTAAATTATATTTAATTTAGGGGGGTGTTAGGGTTAAAGTTAGACTTAGCTTTAGGGGTTAATAAATTTATTAGAGTAGCGGTGAGCTCCTGTCGGCAGATTAGGGGTTAATACTTGAAGTTAGGTGTCAGCAATGTTAGGGAGGGCAGATTAGGGGTTAATACTATTTATTATAGGGTTATTGAGGCGGGAGTGAGGCGGATTAGGGGTTAATACATTTATTATAGTAGCGCTCAGGTCCGGTCAGTAGATTAGGGGTTAATAAGTGTAGTTAGGTGGAGGCGACGTTGGGAGCGGCAGATTAGGGGTTAATAAATATAATATAGGGGTCGGCGATGTTAGGGCAGCAGATTAGGGGTACATAGGGATAATGTAGGTGGCGGGGGTGTACGGAGCGGCAGATTAGGGGTTAAAAATAATATGCACGGGTCAGCGATAGCGGGGGCAACAGAATAGGGGTTAATAAGTGTAAGGTTAGGGGTGTTTAGACTTGGGGTACATGTTAGAGAGTTAGGTGCAGACGTAGGAAGTGTTTCCCCATAGAAAACAATGGGGCTGCGTTAGGAGCTGAACGCAGCTTTTTTGCAGGTGTTAGGTTTTTTTTCAGCTCAAACAGCCCCATTGTTTTCTATGGGGGAATCGTGCACGAGCACGTTTTTGAAGCTGGTCGCGTCCGTAAGCACCGCTGGTATCGAGAGTTGAAGTTGCGGTAAATATGCTCTACGCTCCTTTTTTGGAGCCTAACGCAGCCATTCTGTGAACTCTCAATACCAGCAGTATTTAAAAGGTGCGGCCAGAAAAAAGCATGCGTAGCTAACGCACCCCTTTGGCCGCAGAACTCTAAATCTAGGCGTTTGAGAATTACGGCAGACAAACATTGCAGGAGTAGAGAGACAGATCTGATGCAAATGGTCCAGTCCAACAAAACTTAAAGGGACACTGAACCCAATTTTTTTTCTTTCGTGATTTAGATAGAGCAGGCAATTTTAAGCAACTTTCTAATTTACTCCTATTATCAATTTTTCTTCGTTTTCTTGCTATCTTTATTAGAAAAAGAAGACATCTAAGCTTTTTTTTGGTTTAGTACCCTGGACAGCACTTGTTTATTGGTAGGTGAATTTATCCACCAATCAGCAAGAACAACCCAGGTTGTTCACCAAAAATGGGCCGGCATCTAAACTTACATTCTTGCTTTTCAAATAAAGATACCAAGAGAATGAAGAAAAAATGATTATAGGAGTAAATTAGAAAGTTGCTTAAAACTGCATGCTCTGTCTGAATCATGAAATAAAAAATGGGGGTTCAGTGTCCTTTTAAAGATCTGGCCTTAGTTATTCATTAAACTATCTATGCACAAGCCAGGAGTCAATAAGAATCAACAAGTGACCTGATTTCTGAGGGTGCATAATAACCTGATGTTCCCACTAGGGCAGTATAAATGTTGTTTTTTTAAATATTAGACAATAAAATTAAATTAATGCTATGTTATAGAAGATCAGGTTGGTGCATCCACTTTGAGATTATACTACGTAAACCTGGCTGCTGTGTCTTTCAGAAAGGTCTGTCCCAGTGGACCAAATAAAGGCCCAATATGTACTTTGATTTCTGCAATTACAAGCTGTTTGACTTCTTTTGATCTTTTCACTAAGAGAAGAAATAAGAATTCTCAAGAGAAACCCCATTTACCAACATCAATGTTTTAACATCACAGACAATTCTCTGTTTGACTTGGAGTGGAAGGTTAGAAAGACAGTCAATCAATGTATGGACAGATATCTTATTTTCCCCAGAACACTGAGATGCAAAGAAAATGAAAGGAACATGATACCCAAATGTGAAATCACTTGAAAGTGATGCATCATAGCTGTAAAAAGCTGAATTTAAATATCACCTGAAATTTAAATGAAATGTTAAGCAGCCAATCAGAATGCTAGACCCAGGACTTGCAAGGGAGTGCGCATCTGACATGTGCAGGCACAGTCTTGTTATTTTCCTATTCTGTTTATGGAAGTTTAATATGAAATCTCATAAGATGTCAATGAAATCTCATGAGATCACAGCAAAGCAATGCATGACCTCAGCACTGCTGATGCTGATTGGCTATTTTTTTTTCCAACTTCCGGCTGGACAGCAGCTGAAGTATAACTATTTACACAGCACCTACTCTGATGAGCTGAAGAAACGTGAGGTAAAATATTTTCCTTTTTACATAGAGATGCTCAGGTGATATTTTCATGTCAGCTTTTTACAGTTATTCTGCACCACTTTCAAGTGATTTAGCAAATGAGAATTATGTCCCTTTAAATGCAAAGGCTTGTCTCAGTGGACCAAATAAAAGTTTAAAATAAGCACATAATGCAAAACAATAATACAAATGCTTCTCCATAAAGAGCCAGCTATTGTAGCTTTGAGGAATAGTGATGTCGCGAACCTAAAACGGCGAACGCGAACTTCCACAACTGTTCGCGAACGGGCGAACCGGGCGAACCGCCATAGACTTCAATAGGCAGGCGAATTTTAAAACCCACAGGGACTCTTTCTGGCCACAATAGTGATAGAAAAGTTGTTTCAAGGGTACTAACACCTGGACTGTGGCATACCGGAGGGGGATCCATGGCAAAACTCCCATGGAAAATTACATAGTTGATGCAGAGTTTGGTTTTAATCCATAAAGGGCATAAATCACCTAACATTCCTAAATTGTTTGGAATAACGTGCTTTAAAACATCAGGTATGTACACTATTGTTACATCAGATATGAGATGCACTGGGGTGACACTGTGCCCTGGCAGGCAGGCACTTAAACGCACACGTGTGAAGGAAACTGACTGCTATTATTTAACACAGTCAAAAAAGTGTTGTTTTTTTTTAAATCTACACTACTGTTACACCACATATGAGTTGCACTGGGGTGACACTGTGCCCTGGCAGGCAGGCACTTAAACGCACACGTGTGAAGGAAACTGACTGCTATTATTTAACACAGTCAAAAAAGTGTTTTTTTTTTAAATCTACACTACTGTTACACCACATATGAGTTGCACTGGGGTGACACTGTGCCCTGGCAGGCAGGCACTTAAACGCACATGTGTGAAGGAAACTGACTGCTATTATTTAACACAGTCAAAAAAGTGTTGTTTTTTTTAAATCTACACTACTGTTACACCACATATGAGTTGCACTGGGGTGACACTGTGCCCTGGCAGGCAGGCACTGAAACGCACACGTGTGAAGGAAGCTGACCGCTATTATTTAACACAGTCAAAAAAGTGTTGTTTTTTTAAAATCTACACTACTGTTACACCACATATGAGTTGCACTGGGGTGACACTGTGCCCTGGCAGGCAGGCACTGAAACGCACACGTGTGAAGGAAACTGACTGCTATTATTTAACACAGTCAAAAAAGTTTATTTTTTTTTTAAATCTACACTACTGTTACACCACATATGAGTTGCACTGGGGTGATACTGTGCCCTGGCAGGCAGGCACTGAAACGCACACGTGTGAAGGAAACTGACTGCTATTATTTAACACAGTCAAAAAAGTGTTTTTTTTTTTTAAATCTACACTACTGTTACACCACATATGAGTTGCACTGGGGTGACACTGTGCCCTGGCAGGCAGGCACTGAAACGCACACTTGTGAAGGAAGCTGACCGCTATTATTTAACACAGTCAAAAAAGTGTTGTTTTTTTAAAATCTACACTACTGTTACACCACATATGAGTTGCACTGGGGTGACACTGTGCCCTGGCAGGCAGGCACTGAAACGCACACGTGTGAAGGAAACTGACTGCTATTATTTAACACAGTCAAAAAGTGTTGTTTTTTTTAAATCTACACTACTGTTACACCACATATGAGTTGCACTGGGGTGACACTGTGCCCTGGCAGGCAGGCACTGAAACGCACACGTGTGAAGGAAACTGACTGCTATTATTTAACACAGTCAAAAAAGTGTTTTTTTTTTTTAAATCTACACTACTGTTACACCAGATATGAGTTGCACTGGGGTGACACTGTGCCCTGGCAGGCAGGCACTTAAACGCACATGTGTGAAGGAAACTGACTGCTATTATTTAACACAGTCAAAAAAGTGTTTTTTTTTTTTTAAATCTACACTACTGTTACACCACATATGAGTTGCACTGGGGTGACACTGTGCCCTGGCAGGCAGGCACTGAAACGCACACGTGTGAAGGAAGCTGACCGCTATTATTTAACACAGTCAAAAAAGTGTTGTTTTTTTAAAATCTACACTACTGTTACACCACATATGAGTTGCACTGGGGTGACACTGTGCCCTGGCAGGCAGGCACTGAAACGCACATGTGTGAAGGAAACTGACTGCTATTATTTAACACAGTCAAAAAAGTGTTGTTTTTTTAAAATCTACACTACTGTTACACCACATATGAGTTGCACTGGGGTGACACTGTGCCCTGGCAGGCAGGCACTGAAACGCACACGTGTGAAGGAAGCTGACCGCTATTATTTAACACAGTCAAAAAAGTGTTGTTTTTTTAAAATCTACACTACTGTTACACCACATATGAGTTGCACTGGGGTGACACTGTGCCCTGGCAGGCAGGCACTGAAACGCACACGTGTGAAGGAAACTGACTGCTATTATTTAACACAGTCAAAAAGTGTTGTTTTTTTTAAATCTACACTACTGTTACACCACATATGAGTTGCACTGGGGTGACACTGTGCCCTGGCAGGCAGGCACTGAAACGCACACGTGTGAAGGAAACTGACTGCTATTATTTAACACAGTCAAAAAAGTGTTTTTTTTTTTTTAAATCTACACTACTGTTACACCAGATATGAGTTGCACTGGGGTGACACTGTGCCCTGGCAGGCAGGCACTTAAACGCACATGTGTGAAGGAAACTGACTGCTATTATTTAACACAGTCAAAAAAGTGTTTTTTTTTTTTAAATCTACACTACTGTTACACCACATATGAGTTGCACTGGGGTGACACTGTGCCCTGGCAGGCAGGCACTGAAACGCACACGTGTGAAGGAAGCTGACCGCTATTATTTAACACAGTCAAAAAAGTGTTGTTTTTTTAAAATCTACACTACTGTTACACCACATATGAGTTGCACTGGGGTGACACTGTGCCCTGGCAGGCAGGCACTGAAACGCACACGTGTGAAGGAAACTGACTGCTATTATTTAACACAGTCAAAAAAGTTTATTTTTTTTTTTAAATCTACACTACTGTTACACCACATATGAGTTGCACTGGGGTGATACTGTGCCCTGGCAGGCAGGCACTGAAACGCACACGTGTGAAGGAAACTGACTGCTATTATTTAACACAGTCAAAAAAGTGTTGTTTTTTTTAAATCTACACTACTGTTACACCACATATGAGTTGCACTGGGGTGACACTGTGCCCTGGCAGGCAGGCACTGAAACGCACACGTGTGAAGGAAACTGACTGCTATTATTTAACACAGTCAAAAAGTGTTGTTTTTTTTAAATCTACACTACTGTTACACCACATATGAGTTGCACTGGGGTGACACTGTGCCCTGGCAGGCAGGCACTGAAACGCACACGTGTGAAGGAAACTGACTGCTATTATTTAACACAGTCAAAAAAGTTTTTTTTTTTTTTTAAATCTACACTACTGTTACACCAGATATGAGTTGCACTGGGGTGACACTGTGCCCTGGCAGGCAGGTACTGAAACGCACACGTGTGAAGGAAACTGACTGCTATTATTTAACACAGTCAAAAAAGTGTTTTTTTTTTTTTTAAATCTACACTACTGTTACACCAGATATGAGTGGTGGCACTGGGCAAGTGGGCACAGTATACGCTGTGAGCCTGACACACACGCTGGCAGGCAGGCAACTGCAATTAGATTACACAGGAAAAAAAAAAGCAGATGTTCTAGCCCTAAAAAGGGCTTTTTGGGGTGCTGTCCTTACAGCAGAGATCAGATGAGTCCTTCAGGACTGTAGTGGACACTGAATACACTAGCCTAGCTATCGATTTCCCTATTAAATCAGCAGCAGCTACACTGTCCCTCCTCTCAATAAGAATGCAGCTTCAGAATTAATCTAAAATGGATGCTGTCCAGGAGGTAGAAGGGTCTGGGAAGGAGGGTCTGCTGCTGATTGGCTGGAATGTGCCTGCTGACTGTGAGGTACAGGGTCAAAGTATTACTCAATGATGACGAATAGGGGGTGGATCGAACATCGCATATGTTCGCCCGCCACGGCGAACGCGAACATGCTATTTTCGCTGGGAACTATTCGCGACATCACTATTGAGGAACCATCAACTCTCTGGAATACGAAAGACAAATATAAAACATAAAGACATGAACTTTTGTATCTAGGTTCATTCTGTTTCATTAGACATTATTACAACCTGCGTGAGGGTTGCACAGGAGTTTAGCTGCATCGCATGTTGGATCTGTTGTTCACTCAATGAGACGTATAGATCAGGGCAACAAGCACGCTCTATATCAACAGGATGTGCGATACAGCTTCTGGTTGCAGTACCACCTGCCAACACCAAGGAGTAAACACTTTATCTAGGGTATTGACTGTCAGTCTGGTTGCAGTACCACCTGCCAACACTAAGGAGTAAACACTTTATCTAGGGTATTGACTGTCAGTCTGGTTGCAGTACCACCTGCCAACACTAAGGAGTAAACACTTTATCTAGGGCATTGACTGTCAGTCTGGTTGCAGTACCACCTGCTAACACTGAGTAAACACTTTATATAGGGTATTGACTGTCCGTCTGGTTGCAGTACCACCTGCCAACACTAAGGAGTAAACACTTTATATAGGGTATTTACTGTCAGTCTGGTTGCAGTACCACCTGCCAACACTAAGGAGTGAACACTTTATCTAGGGTATTGACTGTCCGTCTGGTTTCAGTACCACCTGCCAACACTAAGGAGTAAACACTTTATCTAGGGTATTGACTGTCAGGCATCTACTTATCAAGCCGTCAACCACAAATACGCTGGAATTCTGCAGCGTATTTGTGGCGAGCCTGATTCGCCTTAGTTATCAAACCCTACAGACTGGCAAAAGTAGAATTTTGTGACGTACCATACGATCCGCCGGACTCAGTCCAACACAGATCGATGCTTACGTCATTACAGATGTTCCGAATGCGAATTCGGCACAATCTGACTACTTTTGCTAGTTAGCAAATTCATACAGGTACGCTCGGCACTATTCCAGCCCAGCGTACCTGGATTTCAATCCGCTGCCCTGGAGGTGGCAGATGCCATAGGAATCAATGGGAGTCTGAAAGTAGCGAAAGCTTATGTTCGCTGCTGCCCAATATCCCATTGATTCCTATGGTAACGTTTACACCTAACACCCTAACATGTACCCCAAGTCTAAACAACCCTAATCTGCCCCCCCTACACCGCCGCCACATACATTATACTTATTAACCCCTAATCTGCCCCCCCTACCGCCACCTACATTATACTTATTAACCCCTAATCTGCCGCCCCAACACCGTTGCCACCTACATTATACTTATTAACCGCTAATCTGCCCCCCCCTACATCGCCGCCACCTACCTACATTTATTAACTCCTAATCTGCCTCCCCCAACGTCGCCCCCACTATATTACATTTATTAACCCCTAAACCTAAGTCTAACCCTAACCCCCCCTAACTTAAATATAATTTAAATAAATCTAAATAAATATTCCCTATCATGAAATAAATTATTCCTATTTAAAACTAAATACTTACCTATAAAATAAACCCTAAGCTAGCTACAATATAACTAATAATTACATTGAAGCTATCTTACGGCTAGATTTAGAGTTCTGCGGCCAAAGGGGTGCGTTAGCTACGCATGCTTTTTTTTCCCCGCACCTTTTAAATACCGCTGGTATTTAGAGTTCACAGAAGGGCTGCGTTAGGCTCCAAAAAAGGAGCGTATAGCATATTTACCGCAACTGCAACTCTCAATACCAGCGGTGCTTACGGACGCGGCCAGCTTCAAAAACGTGCTTGTGCACGATTCCCCCATAGGAAACAATGGGACAGTTTGAGCTGAAAAAAAACCTAACACCTGCAAAAAAGCAGCATTCAGCTCCTAACGCAGCCCCATTGTTTCCTATGGGGAAACACTTCCTAAGTCTGCACCTAACACCCTAACATGTACCCCGAGTCTACACACCCCTAACCTTACACTTATTAACCCGGTATTGCTGACCCCTGCATTTTATTATTAACCCTTAATCTGCCGCTCCGTACACCGCCGCAACCTACGTTATCCCTATGTACCCCTAATCTGCTGCCCCTAACACCGCCAACCCCTATATTATATTTATTAACCCCTAATCTGCCCCCCACAACGTCGCCACCAGCTACCTACAATAATTAACCCCTAATCTGCCGACCGGACCTCACCGCTACTATAATAAAGTTATTAACCCCTAATCCGCCTAACTCCCGCCTCAATAACCCTATAAGAAATAGTATTAACCCCTAATCTGCCCTCCCTAACATCGCCGACACCTAACTTTAATTATTAACCCCTAATCTGCCGACCGGATCTCGCCGCTACTCTAATAAATGGATTAACCCCTAAAGCTAAGTCTAACCCTAACACTAACACCCCCCTAAATTAAATATAATTTAAATCTAACGAAATAAATTAACTCTTATTAAATAAATTAATCCTATTTAAAGCTAAATACTTACCTGTAAAATAAACCCTAATATAGCTACAATATAACAAATAATTATATTGTAGCTATTTTAGGATTAATATTTATTTTACAGGCAACTTTGTATTTATTTTAACCAGGTACAATAGCTATTAAATAGTTAAGAACTATTTAATAGCTAAAATAGTTAAAATAATTACAAAATTACCTGTAAAATAAATCCTAACCTAAGTTACAATTAAACCTAACACTACACTATCAATAAATTAATTAAATACAATACCTACAAATAACTACAATTAAATAAACTAACTAAAGTACAAAAAATAAAAAAGAACTAAGTTACAAAAAATAAAAAAATATTTACAAACATTAGAAAAATATTACAACAATTTTAAACTAATTACACCTACTCTAAGCCCCCTAATAAAATAACAAAGACCCCCAAAATAAAAAAATGCCCTACCCTATTCTAAATTACAAAAGTTCAAAGCTCTTTTACCTTACCAGCCCTGAAAAGGGCCATTTGCGGGGCCCTTATCTAGGGTATTGACTGTCAGTCTGGTTGCAGTACCACCTGCCAACACTAAGGAGTAAACACTTTATCTAGGGTATTGACTGTCAGTCTGGTTGCAGTACCACCTGCCAACACTAAGGAGTAAACACTTTATCTAGGGCATTGACTGTCAGTCTGATTGCAGTACCACCTGCCAACACTGAGTAAACACTTTATATAGGGTATTGACTGTCCGTCTGGTTGCAGTACCACCTGCCAACACTAAGGAGTAAACACTTTATCTAGGGCAGGGTTTTTCAACCAGTGTGCCGTGGCACACTAGTGTGCCATGAGAGATCCTCAGGTGTGCCACGGCAGACTGACAGCAGTGTGACATATTTTTTAAACTTTGCTTTTTTATTACTCCCAGTGCAGAGGTAGTTTGTAGGAGGCATGGCATAACAGCACAATACATACAGTATGTGTGTGTTTGTTTGTGTGTATGTATATATGCTGTATTAGGCTACAATGTGTGATTTTTTTTTAAATTTTGGGATGGTGGTGTGCCACAGGATTTTTTAATGTAAAAAAGTGTGCCACGGCAAAAAAAAGGTTAAAAATCACTGATCTAGGGTATTGACTGTCAGTCTGGTTGCAGTACCACCTGCCAACACTAAGGAGTAAACACTTTATCTAGGGTATTGACTGTCAGTCTGGTTGCAGTACCACCTGCCAACACTAAGGAGTAAACACTTTATATAGGGTATTTACTGTCAGTCTGGTTGCAGTACCACCTGCCAACACTAAGGAGTGAACACTTTATCTAGGGTATTGACTGTCCATCTGGTTTCAGTACCACCTGCCAACACTAAGGAGTAAACACTTTATCTAGGGTATTGACTGTCAGGCATCTACTTATCAAGCCGTCAACCACAAATACGCTGGAATTCTGCAGCGTATTTGTGGCTAGCCTGATTCGCCTTAGTTATCAAACCCTACAGACTGGCAAAAGTAGAATTTTGTGACGTACCATACGATCCGCCGGACTCAGTCCAACACAGATCGATGCTTACGTCATTACAGATGTTCCGAATGCGAATTCGGCACAATCTGACTACTTTTGCTAGTTAGCAAATTCATACAGGTACGCTCGGCACTATTCCAGCCCAGCGTACCTGGATTTCAATCCGCTGCCCTGGAGGTGGCAGATGCCCTAGGAATCAATGGGAGTCTGAAAGCAGCGAAAGTTTATGTTCGCTGCTGCCCAATATCCCATTGATTCCTATGGTAACGTTTACACCTAACACCCTAACATGTACCCCGAGTCTAAACAACCCTAATCTGCCCCCCCTACACAGCCGCCACATACATTATACTTATTAACCCCTAATCTGCCCCCCCTACCGCCACCTACATTATACTTATTAACCCCTAATCTGCCGCCCCAACACCGTTGCCACCTACATTATACTTATTAACCCCTAATCTGCCCCCCCTACATCGCCGCCACCTACCTACATTTATTAACTCCTAATCTGCCGCCCCCAACGTCGCCCCCACTATATTACATTTATTAACCCCTAAGCCTACGTCTAACCCTAACCCCCCCTAACTTAAATATAATTTAATTAAATCTAAATAAATATTCCCTATCATTAAATAAATTATTCCTATTTAAAACTAAATACTTACCTATAAAATAAACCCTAAGCTAGCTACAATATAACTAATAATTACATTGTAGCTATCTTACGGCTAGATTTAGAGTTCTGCGGCCAAAGGGGTGCGTTAGCTACGCATGCTTTTTTTTCCACGCACCTTTTAAATACTGCTGGTATTTAGAGTTCACAGAAGGGCTGCGTTAGGCTCCAAAAAAGGAGCGTATAGCATATTTACCGCAACTGCAACTCTCAATACCAGCGGTGCTTACGGACGCGGCCAGCTTCAAAAACGTGCTCATGCACGATTCCCCCATAGGAAACAATGGGACAGTTTGAGCTGAAAAAAAACCTAACACCTGCAAAAAAGCAGCGTTCAGCTCCTAACACAGCCCCATTGTTTCCTATGGGGAAACACTTCCTAAGTCTGCACCTAACACCCTAACATGTACCCCGAGTCTACACACCCCTAACCTTACACTTATTAACCCCTATTCTGCCGCCGCCGCTATCGCTGACCCCTGCATTTTATTATTAACCCCTAATCTGCCGCTCCTTACACCGCCGCAACCTACATTATACCTATGTACACCTAATCTGCTGCCCCTAACACCGCCAACCCCTATATTATATTTATTAACCCCTAATCTGCCCCCCACAACGTCGCCGCCAGCTACCTACAATAATTAACCCCTACTCTGCCGACCGGACCTCACCGCTACTATAATAAAGTTATTAACCCCTAATCCGCCTCATTCCCGCCTCAATAACCCTATAAGAAATAGTATTAACCCCTAATCTGCCCTCCCTAACATCGCCGACACCTAACTTCAATTATTAACCCCTAATCTGCCGACCGGATCTCGCCGCTACTCTAATAAATGGATTAACCCCTAAAGCTAAGTCTAACCCTAACACTAACACCCCCCTAAATTAAATATAATTTAAATCTAATGAAATAAATTAACTCTTATTAAATAAATTAATCCTATTTAAAGCTAAATATTCTATTGGCTGATCGGAACAGCCAATAGAATGCGAGCTCAATCTGATTGGCTGATCCAATCAGCCAATCGGATTGAACTTGAATCTGATTGTCTGATTCCATCAGCCAATCAGAATTTTCCTACCTTAATTCCGATTGGCTGATAGAATCCTATCAGCCAATCGGAATTCGAGGGACGCCATCTTGGATGACGTCCCTTAAAGGAACCTTCATTCTTCAGTTGGACGTCGGAAGAAGAGGATGGATCCGCGCTGGAGGTCTTCAAGATGGAGCCGTTCATCATCGGATAAAGATAGAAGATGCCGCTTGGATCAAGATGGTTGCCGGTCCGGATCTCCTCTTCTTCCCGGATAGGATGAAGACTTTGGAGCCTCTTCTGGACCTCTTCAGCCGCCGCTTGATAGAAGACTTCAGCCGGATTATGGATCGCCAGCCCCCGCTTTTGCTTGGATGAAGACTTCGGAGGCTTGGATCAAGACTTCGGAGGACGGATCGGTGAACCTGGCATGGTGAAGATAAGGTAGGAAGATCTTCAGGGGCTTAGTGTTAGGTTTATTTAAGGGGGGTTTGGGTTAGATTAGGGGTATGTGGGTGGTGGGTTGTAATGTTGGGGGGGGGTATTGTATGTTTTTTTTTACAGGCAAAAGAGCTGAATTATTTGGGGCATGCCCCGCAAATGGCCCTTTTCAGGGCTGGTAAGGTAAAAGAGCTTTGAACTTTTTAAATTTAGAATAGGGTAGGGCATTTTTTTATTTTGGGGGTCTTTGTTATTTTATTAGGGGGCTTAGAGTAGGTGTAATTAGTTTAAAATTGTTGTAATATTTTTCTAATGTTTGTAAATATTTTTTTATTTTTTGTAACTTAGTTCTTTTTTATTTTTTGTACTTTAGTTAGTTTATTTAATTGTAGTTATTTGTAGGTATTGTATTTAATTAATTTATTGATAGTGTAGTGTTAGGTTTAATTGTAACTTAGGTTAGGATTTATTTTACAGGTAATTTTGTAATTATTTTAACTATTTTAGCTATTAAATAGTTCTTAACTATTTAATAGCTATTGTACCTGGTTAAAATAAATACAAAGTTGCCTGTAAAATAAATATTAATCCTAAAATAGCTACAATATAATTATTCGTTATATTGTAGCTATATTAGGGTTTATTTTACAGGTAAGTATTTAGCTTTAAATAGGAATAATTTATTTAATAAGAGTTAATTTATTTCGTTAGATTTAAATTATATTTAACTTAGGGGGGTGTTAGTGTTAGGGTTAGACTTAGCTTTAAGGGTTAATCCATTTATTAGAGTAGCGGAGAGATCCGGTCGGCAGATTAGGGGTTAATAATTGAAGTTAGGTGTCGGCGATGTTAGGGAGGGCAGATTAGGGGTTAATACTATTTCTTATAGGGTTATTGAGGCGGGAGTGAGGCAGATTAGAGGTTAATACATTTATTATAGTAGCGGTGAGGTCCGTTCGGCAGATTAGGGGTTAATAAGTGTAGGTAGGTGGAGGCGACGTTGGGGGCGGCAGATTAGGGGTTAATAATTATTATGTAGGTTTCGGCGGTATTAGGGGCAGCAGATTAGGGGTACATAGGGATAACGTAGGTGGCGGCGGTGTGCGGTCGGCAGATTAGGGGTTAAAAAAATTTAATAGAGTGGCGGCGATGTGGGGGGGCCTCGGTTTAGGGGTACATAGGTAGTTTATGGGTGTTAGTGTACTTTAGAGCACAGTAGTTAAGAGCTTTATGAACCGGCATTAGCCCAAAAAGCTCTTAACTACTGACTTTTTTCTGCGGCTGGAGTCTTGTAGTTAGATTTCTAACGCTCACTTCAGCCACGACTCTAAATACCGGCGTTAGAAAGATCCCATTGAAAAGATAGGATACGCAATTGACGTAAGGGGATCTGCGGTATGGAAAAGTCGCGGCTGCAAAGTGAGCGTTAGACCCTTTCCTGACTGACTCTAAATACCAGCGGTAGCCCAAAACCAGCGTTAGGAGCCTCTAACGCTGGTTTTGACGGCTAACGCCATACTCTAAATCTAGCCGTTAGGGTTTATTTTTATTTTACAGGCAAGTTTGTATTTATTTTAACTAGGTAGAATAGTTATTAAATAGTTATTAACTATTTACTAATTACCTAGTTAAAATTAATATAAAAGTCCCTGTAAAATAAAACCTAACCTAAGTTACAATTACACCTAACACTATACTATAATTAAATTAATTCCCTAAACTAAATACAATTAAATACAATTAAATAAAATTATCTAAAGTACAAAAACAAACAAACACTAAATTACAGAAAATAATAAACAAATAACAAGATTTTTAAACTAATGACACCTAATCTAATCCCCCTAACAAAATAAAAAAGCCTCCCCAAAATAAAAAAGACCTACCCTACACTAAATTACAAATAGCCCTTAAAAGGGTCTTTTGCGGGGCATTGCCCCAAAGTAATCAGCTCTTTTACCTGTAAAAAAAGTACAAATCCCCCCACCAACATTAAAACCCACCACCCACACTACCAACCCTACTCTAAAACCCACCCAAGACCCCCTAAAAAAAAACTAATACTAACCCCTTGAAGATCACCTTACCGGGAGAAGTCTTCAATCAATATGGCCGAAGTCCTCAACGAAGCCAGCAAAAGTGGTCCTCCAGACGGGCAGAAGTGGTCCTCCAGACGGGCAGAAGTCTTCATCCAGACGGCATCTTCTATCTTCATCCATCCAGTGTGGAGTGGCTCCATCTTCTAGAGTCGACATCCGACGCAGAGCATCCTCTTTATCCGACGTCTTCTTGAACAATGATGGTTCCTTTAAGCGACGTCATCCAAGATGGCGTCCCTTCAATTCCGATTGGCTGATAGAATTTTATCAGCCAATCGGAATTAAGGTAGGAAAAATCCTATTGGCTGATGCAATCAGCCAATAGGATTGAAGTTCAATCCTATTGACTGATCCAATCAGCCAATAGGATTGAGCTCACATTCTATTGGCTGATTGGAACAGCCAATAGAATGCAAGCCAATAAGGGCTATTTGTAATTTAGTGTAGGGTAGGGCTTTTTTATTTTTGGGGGGGGGTTTATTTTGTTAGGGGGATTAGATTAGGTGTAATTAGTTTAAAAATCTTTTCATTTGTTTATTATTTTCTGTAATTTAGTGGGGGGGGTTTACTTTAGATAATTTTATTTAATTGTATTTAATTGTATTTATTTTAGGGAATTAATTTAATTATAGTATAGTGTTAGGTGTAATTGTAACTTAGGTTAGATTTTATTTTACAGGTAAATTTGTATTTATTTTAACTAGTTAGCTAGTAAATAGTTAATAACTATTTAGTAACTATTCTACCTAGTTAAAATAAATACAAACTTGCCTTTAAAAAGATAGCTACAATGTAATTATTAGTTATATTGTAGCTAGCTTAGGGTTTATTTTATAGGTAAGCATTTAGTTTTAAATAGGAATAATTTATTTAATGATAGGAATATTTATTTTGATTTATTTAAATTATATTTAAGTTAGGGGGTGTTAGGGTTAGACTTAGGTTTAGGGGTTAATAAATTTAATATAGTGGCGGCGACGTTGGGGGCGGCAGATTAGGAGTTAAGAAATGTAGGTAGGTGGCGGCGATATAGGGTGGGCAGATTAGGGGTTAATAAGTATAATGTAGGTTGCGGCGGTGTAGGGGGGGCAGATTATCGGTTAATAAGTATAATGTATGTGGCGGTGGGCTCCGGGAGTGGCGGTTCAGGGGTTAAACATGTTATTTAGTTGCGGTGGGATCCATGAGCGGCTGTTTAGGGGTTAATACATTTATTAGAGTTGCGGTGGGATAGGGGATAAACAGTATAGTATAGTGTGGGTGTTTAGTGACAGGGTACCAATAAAGCTGGGAAAAAGCCGAAAAGCAGCAAGATCGATGACTGTTAGTTAACAACAGTCCGCTGCTCATCGCCCCGTACTTGGTGCACGGCTTTTTGACAGCTTTTTTGGTAACTTTGGAGAACGTATTCAGGTCCGCGGCAGCGATGTTAGATTATCTTAGGTGAGCGTATTGGTCCTGTCGAATGCAAGTAAGTTGACGCCCCAGTCTGGTGTTAAGGTACCTTGGATGTAAAAATCATAATTATATTATTAGATACCCTGCATGAATACTTTGCAATGAAACACACATGTTGCAGAAAAAAAGGTTTACTGTCCTTTCAAAGTCCTGTCTCAGTGACCCAAATAAAAGTGTAAAATAAGTGAATAATGTAACTCAGTAATACAAATGCTTCTCTATAAAGAGCTAGCTATTGCAACTTAAAGGGACATTGTGACATATTTTTCTTTGCATAAATGATTTGTAGATGATCCATTTATATAGCCCATCTGTGGGTGTTTTTGTTAAAATGTATAGTTTTGCTTATTTTTAAACAACATTGTGCTGCTTTTCAGACTATTAACCAAGCCCCAAATTTTTAGATGTATGCTGATGACTACAGACTTTACATTGCTTCTGTTTGTTATTTTTCATATGCAGGGAAAGGGGGGGGTCTGCTCACAGCCCCTTTCACTGGGTGTCCCAGCTTAATCTCATCAACAGTGCTAAATTGGGAGATTCACTTTAACTTCTTCTAACCAGTTAAACAAACAATATTGAAATGTAAAAAAAGAAAAAAACAATATATATATATATATATTTTTAATTATTTTATTTTTACACTGCTACTTCTAATTAGTTACAAATAAAGAGCAAAAGCCTAAAGAAAGGGAAAACGCAGAAGGAAGGGTTACGTGCTTATTACTGGTTAATTTTCAATGTTTCCAATGACAAAGACCCAAACAAGGAAACTGATCACCATTATGTTCCCATTTGCTGTTTACTAAGGTTCATTAGAGGTATTTGCAAAAGGAAGGGAGGATTTAACAAAAGCACCATGGAGGGTGTGTGGGAAACTTGCAGACAAGTGTCAAGGTGAAAAGCACACACAAGTCTATATATATATAATATTTTATGAAGATAACACACTGGGCAGATGCTTTGTGAACCATGAGGATAGATAGATATATATATATATATATATATATATATATATATATATATATATATATATATAGAGAGAGAGAGAGAGAGAGAGAGAGAGAGAGAAAGATAGAGAGATAGAGATAGAGATAGAGAGAAAAAGATAGAGATAGAGATAGACAGAGAGAGAGATAGAGAGAGATAGAGAGATAGAGAAAGAGAGAGATAGAGAAAGAGAGAGAGATAGAGAAAGAGAGAGAGATAAAGAAAGAGAGATAGAGAAAGAGATATAGAGATAGAGAAAGTGATATAGAGATAGAGAAAGAGAGATAGAGAAAGAGATATAGAGAAAGAAATAGAGAAAGAGATAGAGAAATAGATAGATAGATAGATAGATAGATAGATAGATAGAGAGAGAGATAGATAGATAGATAGATAGATAGATAGATAGATAGATAAATAGATAGAGAGAGATAGAGAGAGATAGAGAGAGAGAGACAGAGAGAGAGAGAGAGAGAGAGAGAGAAAGAGAGAAAGAGAGAGAGATAGAGAGATAGAGAAAGAGAGAGAGATAGAGAAAGAGAGAGATAGACAAAGAGATATAGAGATAGAGAAAGAGATATAGAGAAAGATATATATATATATAAAGAGAGAGATAGATAGATAGATAGATAGATAGATAGATAGATAGATAGATAGATAGATAGATAGATAGATAGAGAGAGAGAGAGAGAGAGAGAGAGAGAGAGAGAGAGAGAGATGCTGCTTTCTCCGCGTGATTTTTCCGGCTCGCCGGCAACAGAAGTTAAAGGACCAGTAGACACAGTAGATTTGCATAATCAATAAATGCAAGATAACAAGACAATACAATAGCATTTACTCTGAATTTCAAATGTGTAGTAGATTAATTTCTAACACATTTCAAAGTTATGTCTATTTCCACTCCCCCTGTACCATGTGATAGCAATCAGCCAATCACAAATGCATATAAATATATTCTGTGAGTTCTTGCACATGCTCAGTAGGAGCTGGTGACTAAAAAAGGGTAAATATAAAAGACTGTGCACATTTTTTTTAATGGAAGTAAATTGGAAAGTTGTTTAAAATGTCCCTTTAAGAAACAGCAGTCGTAAGACCGTTGCTCCTTAACTTGTCCGCCATCTTTTAGATGGCAGACTTCAATCATCCCGATCCGGATGATTGACACCCCCTGCTAGTGGCCGATTGGCTGCGAATGTGCAGGGGGCTGTATTGCACAAGCAGTTCACAAGAAATGCTTGTGCAATGTTATATGCCAACATACTGTCAGCATTTAACTAGGTTGAGCAGACATGATTCACTACATTGTATCATGTTCTCTCGACCCATAATAGATCTACCCATTTGAGTTATTACCAAATGGTACAAGCACCTAGGCTCTCTGAGCAAGGCATTTGTTTAAAATGCAGGTGCACGGTGCATACTTAAATACACTTTTGAAGCAGTTATAGCTTTTATGAGAAGCATTCTTGCTAATACGGGTATGTTACAAAAGTGCTTTTATTCAAAACTGAAATGCACCCATGTGGATTCCAATTTTGTCTGGGATCTCCCTTTAAATAGATTCCAAAATCCAAAGAAAGAAAAAGGAAATTTTCAAACATGCTTAATTTTCTTGGTATCCTTTGTTGAAGGAGCAGCAAAGCACTACTAAGAGCTAGCGGAACATAGGTGAGGCAATGACAAGAAGCATATATGTGCAGTCACTAATCAGCAGATAGCTCCCAGTAGGTCATTGCTGCTTCTGAGACTACCTAAGTATGATTTTCAACAAAGAACACCAAGAGACCAAAGCAAATTAGATAATAAAAGTAAATTGGAAAGTTGTTTAAAATTGTATGCTCTGAGGCCCATTTCTCAAGTTTCGTATGGAGCTTGTGGGCCCGTGTTTCTAGCGAGTCTTCAGACTCGCCAGAAACAGCAGTTATGAAGCAGCTATTGTGAGCTGCTGGTGCAATGCTGAATACGGAGAGCGTATTGCTTTCCGTATTCAGCGAGGTCCGCCAGACCTTGTTAAATAGGGGCCATTGGGTCAGATGATGACACGGCATTAGGGTTTCAGTCTATAAAACGGTTGCACTTTGAATTGACAGTTCGATTTTAATTAAAATATCTCCTTGGATATTCTAGGCATAAAAGGGGGGAAAAAAATCAAACTGAGAAACAAGTAAATGAATCAATTTTAATAATAAATATTCATTAATTTAGTATAATAAAAAAAATCAATAGAAACTGATATTTGCAGTTAAGTAAAGAGCAGTCTGATCTGATTACCAGATGTCAAGAATAACAAACCCTGCTGCCCAAAATGACACCTGAGTGCTACGTTTGTTTTGACCTCTTAACTTCCTTATCTGAGTTTGTTGAAAAAACAGAGCCCTGTATTATTTGTGTCATATACAGGTGCAGTTAATTACATCAAATAAAGTAACTGGGACAAATGGTTTATATACAAATTCATGTTGAAAATATCCATATTTGTTTTATATATATATACAGTATATATTTTGATATCTATAGGGAAGTGTAACTCCATTCAAGAACTTTCAATACGTTTAGCGACTGTGAGCTTCACGGGATCTGGAACACAAAGAAGTGTACTCACTTTTATATACTAAGGGCCAGATTACAAGTGGGGCGCTAATTAACCCTCTTACTCAAGCGTTAACGGCGCTAGAAGTAAGATTTTTGAGCTTGTTGGGTTGCGCTCATATTATGAGTTTAAAGTAAACTATTTTTGCACAAAAAGCCAAACTTAGAATATTGTGTGCGTGTTCATGTATTCCCCATAGAAATCAATGGAGCAAATAAAGTGAAAAAAAAAAATCCCAATTGCATATTCTCATGTGCGGAAACCTGATTGTATATTCTCATGTGCGGAAACCTGATTGTATATTCTCATATGCGGAAACCTGATTGCATATTCTCATGTGCAGAAACCTGATTGCATATTCTCATATGCGGAAACCTGATTGCATATTCTCATGTGCGGAAACCTGATTGCATATTCTCATGTGCGGAAACCTGATTGCATATTCTCATGTGCGGAAACCTGATTGCATATTCTCATGTGCGGAAACCTGATTGCATATTCTCATGTGCGGAAACCTGATTGCATATTCTCATGTGCGGAAACCTGATTGCATATTCTCATGTGCGGAAACCTGAATGCATATTCTCATGTGCGGAAACCTGATTGCATATTCTCATGTGCGGAAACCTGATTGCATATTCTCATGTGCGGAAACCTGATTGCATATTCTCATGTGCAGAAACCTGATTGCATATTCTCATATGCGGAAACCTGATTGCATATTCTCATGTGCGGAAACCTGATTACATATTCTCATGTGCAGAAACCTGATTGCATATTCTCATGTGTGGAAACCTGATTGCATGTTCTCAAGTGCAGAAACCTGATTGCATATTCTCATGTGCAGATACCTGATTGCATGTTCTCAAGTGCAGAAACCTGATTGCATATTCTCATGTGCAGATACCTGATTGCATATTCTCATGTGCGGAAACCTGATTGCATATTCTCATATGCGGAAACCTGATTGCATATTCTCATGTGCGGAAACCTGATTGCATATTCTCATGTGCGGAAACCTGATTGCATATTCTCATGTGCGGAAACCTGATTGCATATTCTCATGTGCGGAAACCTGATTGCATATTCTCATGTGCGGAAACCTGATTGCATATTCTCATGTGCGGAAACCTAATTGCATATTCTCATGTGCGGAAACCTGATTGCATATTCTCATGTGCGGAAACCTGATTGCATATTCTCATGTGCGGAAACCTGATTGCATATTCTCATGTGCGGAAACCTGATTGCATATTCTCATGTGCGGAAACCTGATTGCATATTCTCATGTGCAGAAACCTGATTGCATATTCTCATATGCGGAAACCTGATTGCATATTCTCATGTGCGGAAACCTGATTGCATATTCTCATATGCGGAAACCTGATTGCATATTCTCCTGTGCGGAAACCTGATTGCATATTCTCATGTGCAGAAACCTGATTGCATAATCTCATGTGCGGAAACCTGATTGCATATTCTCATGTGCGGAAACCTGATTGTATATTCTCATGTGCGGAAACCTGATTGCATATTCTCATGTGCGGAAACCTGATTGTATATTCTCATGTGCGGAAACCTGATTGTATATTCTCATGTGCGGAAACCTAATTGCATATTCTCATGTGCGGAAACCTGATTGTATATTCTCATGTGCAGAAACCTGATTGTATATTCTCATGTGCGGAAACCTAATTGCATATTCTCATGTGCGGAAACCTAATTGCATATTCTCATGTGCGGAAACCTGATTGCATATTCTCATGTGCGGAAACCTGATTGCATATTCTCATGTGCGGAAACCTGATTGCATATTCTCATGTGCGGAAACCTGATTGTATATTCTCATGTGCGGAAACCTGATTGTATATTCTCATATGCGGAAACCTGATTGCATATTCTCATGTGCAGAAACCTGATTGTATATTCTCATATGCGGAAACCTGATTGCATATTGTCATATGCGGAAACCTGATTGTATATTCTCATGTGCGGAAACCTGATTGTATATTCTCATATACGGAAACCTGATTGAATATTCTCATGTGCAGAAACCTGATTGCATATTCTCATATGCAGAAACCTGATTGCATATTCTCATATGCGGAAACCTGATTGTATATTCTCATGTGCGGAAACCTGATTGTATATTCTCATGTGCGGAAACCTGATTGTATATTCTCATGTGCGGAAACCTGATTGTATATTCTCATGTGCGGAAACCTGATTGTATATTCTCATGTGCGGAAACCTGATTGCATATTCTCATGTGCGGAAACCTGATTGCATATTCTCATATGCGGAAACCTGATTGCATATTCTCATGTGCGGAAACCTGATTGTATATTCTCAAGTGCGGAAACCTGATTGCATATTCTCAAGTGCGGAAACCTGATTGCATATTCTCATGTGCGGAAACCTGATTGTATATTCTAATATGCGGAAACCTGATTGCATATTCTCAAGTGCGGAAACCTGATTGTATATTCTCAAGTGCGGAAACCTGATTGCATATTCTCATGTGCGGAAACCTGATTGCATATTCTCATGTGCGGAAACCTGATTGCATATTCTCATGTGCGGAAACCTGATTGCATATTCTCATGTGCGGAAACCTGATTGCATATTCTCATGTGCGGAAACCTGATTGCATATTCTGAAGTGCGGAAACCTGATTGCATATTCTCATGTGCGAAAACCTGATTGCATATTCTCATGTGCGGAAACCTGATTGTATATTCTCATATGCGGAAACCTGATTGCATATTCTCATGTGCGGTAACCTGATTGTATATTCTCATATGCGGAAACCTGATTGCATATTCTCATGTGCGGAAACCTGATTGTATATTCTCATATGCGGAAACCTGATTGCATATTCTCATATGCGGAAACCTGATTGCATATTCTCAAGTGCGGAAACCTGATTGTATATTCTCATATGCGGAAACCTGATTGCATATTCTCATGTGCGGAAACCTGATTGCATATTCTCATGTGCGGAAACCTGATTGCATATTCTCGAGTGCGGAAACCTGATTGCATATTCTCATGTGCGGAAACCTGATTGCATATTCTCATGTGTGGAAACCTGATAGCATATTCTCAAGTGCGGAAACCTGATTGCATATTCTCATGTGCGGAAACCTGATTGCATATTCTCATGTGCGGAAACCTGATTGTATATTCTCATATGTGGAAACCTGATTGCATATTCTCAAGTGCTAAAACCTGATTGCATATTCTCAAGTGCGGAAACCTGATTGCATATTCTCAAGTCTGGAAACCTGATTGCATATTCTTATGTGCGCTAACCCAACATGAAAATATGAATATTTCACATTTCAATGCTCTTCACATACAAGAATATGTTCCATATATTCATAAATACATATTTCTACATATGTCTGTAAACACATATATACACATTTAAATACATGAATACATATGAACGAGCATATATATAAATTATAATGTACATGTGGGTGAGTGTATGTGTGCATGAGCGCGTGCATGTATATATCGGCGTGCGTGTGCATGTGTGTGTATGTATGTTTTTGTGTGTGTGCATTTTGTGTGTATATGAGTTTGCATATGTGATGCATGTGTGTGCACATGTGAATATGCATATATGTATGCACGTGTGTGTTTTTGTGCGTGTATGTATGTGAATGTGCATGTGTGTGTGTTTGTGTCTGTTTTATTGTACATGTATGTGTGTACATGTGAGTGTGCATGTGTGTGCATGTAACTGT
The DNA here is from genome assembly GCF_027579735.1 of Bombina bombina. Taxonomy (NCBI): domain Eukaryota; kingdom Metazoa; phylum Chordata; class Amphibia; order Anura; family Bombinatoridae; genus Bombina; species Bombina bombina. Next base: position 232,191,740 of record NC_069505.1, on the reverse strand, counting down.
GCACATTTGTGTGTGTGCATGTATGTGCGTGTGAGTGTGCACATGTGTGTGCATTTTGTGTGTATGTGAGTTTGCACATGTAGTGCATGTTTGTTTATATGTATGTGTGTGTGCACGCATTTGAATAAGCCCAAATGTATGCACGTGTGTGTTTTTGTGCATGTGTGTGTGTATGTGAATGTGTGTGTGTTTGTGTCTGTGTCTGTGTGTGAGTGTGCATGTGTGTGTACATCTGAGTGTGCATGTGTGTGTACATGTGACTGTGCACATATGTGTGGGTATATGCATGTGAGTGTGCACATGTGTGTGCATGTGTGGTGTGTGTGTGTGTGAGTATTTTTGTCGATTGTTGTTGGGGGGGAAATATATATTATTATTTTTTAAATCTTTTTATTGAAAGAATCTGTCCAAACATTACAGTATACAGTGGCACATAAGATAGGGGGGCACATAAGATACCACAGTCAAACTGGGGGGTTAATAATAATTTTCACCACTAAGTCATATCACTGAAAATAAACTAAATAAAACTAGATAAATAAGATTCCAAAATACCAGAGTAATACGGTATGCAATGATACCTTTTTATTGTACTAACCTAATACTTAAAAGAGAAGCTTTAAACAGTTTTCCTTTTCTTCCTCAGGTATTGCTTCAGACCTGAGAAAGAGAGGAAAACTCTAAAAGCTTTTCTTTATAGTTTAAATTTCAGCAAACACCAGGGCTCTGTAATTAATATCCTATGTTAAATATGTCACTAATAAAGACCAATGAACAGACAGACCCTGAGTGTTTGTTGGTGTGGTGTATACATTCATACACATAGTTACACACACACATACATAGACACACACACACACACACACACACATATTTACATACACATACATACACACATACACAGTTAGACATACAGTCAGTTACACACACACACACACACACAAACACAAATATACTTACATACACATACATACACACACATGCAGTTAAACACACACACTACATACATACAGTTACACACACATATATAGTTTAACACACACACATACACAGTTACATACACACAGAGTATACATATATACACACTGTTATAAACATACATAAATACACACACACACATAAATACTTTAACATACACATACATACACACATACACAATTACACACACACTCACATACACAGAAACACACATACATACATATACATAAACACACAAATACATACACATGCATACATTCACACAGACACAAACAGACACTGACACATACATATAGACACACATACATACACAAATACACACACATACATACTGTATATACATTAATACACATGAACACATAAAGATTACAACAAAACAATTACATCAGTCCTTATTTTTTTCAGAAGAAGGAAAAAATATATAAATGGAAAAGGAAAAAAAGTATTAAAAATACAACAGAAATGCATATTATATCTTCCTTCCTTTATCACATAATATGCATGGAAATATATGAATGGGCATACATACGGCTAGATTACGAGTCTTGCGGTAAGCTGAAAAAGCAGCGTTAACAGGTCCTAACGCTGCTTTTTCACTACCGCTGCTATTACGAGTCTTGCAGGTATAGGTGTACCGCACAGTTTTTTGGCCTTACCGCAAACTGACTTACGTAAACTTCGTAAATTTTTACAGAAAATCAGTAAGAGACTGAAAAAAGGGGTACAAATGTAGCACTCAGTGAATGTATTTGTGTATCACAGGAGGTGAAAAGAAATATAAAATGTAACTTTTATTAGATCAAATTAAAAACAGGGGATTTACAAACATTTGTTAAAAGATAGAAATTTGGATCCACTACCTATTCGCCAGATAATATCGTTACTGGCTAGTAGAGACACATACCCACGTTAGGTTAATGTATGGTCTCCTTATAAATCAAATGACAAGGCTATCCCTTGGTATATTATTCTGAGTACAGATAATCTGTTATTCGTGTAGGTTTGAATAAAGAATCTGGCCTTGCAAGACTTGACTCAATAAATTGTGATTTTAAATAAATATTATGTTACCCACAATACTCTAGAAAGTGAGAGGTTTTGTAACCTATTTGTTATTACCCGTTAATGCAACACAAAATTAAACTTGGGTTTACTTAGGTATTGTGGTAAAGAGTCAGTTTGATACTAGAGTTGCCTTTTGTTACCATTTAAATTATCACTGATACCTATATGGGTTACCTTTCATTACCGTTTTTGTCATTACTGATAAGTATGTAGATCCATAGAGGTAAATATTGTGATACCTACGATACTATAGAAAGTAAGAAGTCTGATAAACTCCTTGTGTTACCTATTAATACCGTGATGAATTATACTTTGGTTTCCATGAGTATCGTTATAAGGAGTTTACTAATAAACTCTGACAGTTAGTTATCTCATTTAAACCGTTATTAAATATCACTCTTTAGTATCTAGGTTCAAGGAGATCAGGCCTTTGTATCAATATTGCCTTATAGATACCACTTTATAATACCGTAAATAAAGTTAACCTTGTTTTTTCTATGGCTTTGTAAATATCTTTGGTAATATATTGGTCAAAATAAGTCTGATCCCATATTTGTGTTACCTATGATTAATCAAAGTTTCTAATATAGCCGATATGGCTAGATCGCTTACGCTAAACCCCGCAAATGCGGCAAACAAGATTTTTATACCATTATACTATTATTGCTTTGTCATTTAGATAAGGTAGTGAGTCAACAAATTAAATTAAAAACAACAGATAGGGAAGAACAGGGGGACGCCACTGACGCGTTTCGCCGTGGTGGCTGTATCAAAGGTAAACTTCGTAAACCCTTTTTTCTATGGGACTTCCATATCGCTGGTATTACGAGTCTGTCCTGGGAGGCCAAAAAGTGAGCGGTACACCCTCTACCTCCAAGATTCCTAGCGCATTTTAAAGTCAGTAGTTATGAGTTTTACACTACAACACTGTAGCATAAAACTCATAACTAAAGTGCTAAAAAGTACACTAACACCCATAAACTACCTATTAACCCCTAAACCGAGACCCTCCCGCATCGCAAACACTATAATACAATTTTTAACCCCTAATCTGCCGCTCCGGACATCGCCGACACTAGAATAAACATATAAACCCCTAAACCGCCGCACTCCCGCCTCGCAAACACTAGTTAAATATTATTAACCCCTAATCTGCCGCCCCTAACATCGCCGCCACCTACATTATACTTCTAAACCCCTAATCTTCCGCTCCGGACATCGCCGCAACCTACATTATACTTATTAACCCCTAATCTGCTGCCCCCAACATCGCCGACAACTACATTATATTTATTAACCCCTAATCTCCCGCCCCCAATGTCGCCGCAACCTACCTACACTTATTAACCCCTAATCTGCCACCCCCAATGTTGCCGCCACTATATTAAATGTATTAACCCCTAAATCTAAGTCTAACCCTAGCACCCCCTAACTTAAATATAATTTAAATAAATCTAAATAAAACTACTATAATTAACTAAATTATTCCTATTTAAAACTAAATACTTACCTATAAAATAAACCCTAAGATAGCCACAATATAACTAATAGTTACATTGTAGCTATTTTAGGATTTATATTTATTTTACAGGCAAGTTTGTATTTATTTTAACTAGGTACAATAGTTATTAAATAGTTATTAACTATTTAATAACTACCTAGCTAAAATAAATACAAAATTACCTGTAAAATAAATCCTAACCTAAGTTACAATTAAACCTAACACTACACTACAATTACTGTAATAAATTACAGTAAATTCTATAGTTACAATGTAGTAATATTTATCTACCTTTTGTGTCTGGTAATTCACAATCAGGATATTAAATGGACAGTCTATTCAAAATGAACCTTTCATGATTCAGATAGAGCATGCAATTTTAAACAACTTAATAATTAATCATATTATAATGTTTTCTTCATTCTCTTTGTATCTTTATTGTTAAAAGCAAGAATGTAAGCTTAGGAGCTAGCCCATTTTTAAGCTCAGCACCTGGGTAGGCATTTCTGATTGTTGTCTAAATGTAGCCACCAATCAGCAAGCGCTACCCTGGTGCTGAACCAAAAATGGGACAGCTCCTAAGCTTACATCTTTCATTATACCAATAGAATGAAGAAAAATGATCAAAGTAGTAAATTAGAAAAATTGCTGCTCTATCTGAATCATGAATTTTAATTTTCACTAGACTATACCTTTAAGGGTGCAGACCAAAGCCATTCCATCATATGAGGGTATCTTACTGTCGGAATAAGGTTTGGATAAGATCTCAGATTACTCATAGTTTTATTCTTTAAAGAGGCATGGGATGGGAGTAAAATAAATAAACTTTCCTGATTCAGACAGCAGATACAATACAAAATATATAACATAATTGCTTACTTCTATTTACCTATTTTACTGAGGTAGACTTCCGTGTCTACCATAATATGAATGCAAACAATAAAGAGGAAATAAAGTGCTATATTAGAAGTATTTTTTTGGTATTTATTTTTATACACAATTTAATATTAGCATCCTGAACTCTACTCTAGTAAAATTTCTGTTAAAAAAAAAAAAAGTCAACTCTCTTGCATACCCAAATATTTTACCAAGAAGATATATAAAGCTGGTAACATTCAGTTAGCACAGTGAATGATGTCAATCATCATCATGTATTCTCTTCTGGGGTTTTTTAATGATTTTTTTTTAATGATTGACCTGCTCTGCTCAAGTCAACTTGCAGACCCAAAGAAATTACAAAGCAGGAAGCAGATAAAAAAGTTGGTTTAATGGTATGGTAAGTAATGGTATTGGTAAATAACACATTTGGGGATTATTATTTTTTTTTTTTTTAAATGTTTACACTCTAAAAACTTTAAGTACTGATACCCTACCCAGACATCCCAACTCTCCCTGAAGTTCAGGGAGTCTCCCTGATTGTAATAGCGGCTCCCTGATGCCAGCAAATGGAATGCAATCTCCCTGAAACTCCAAGTACCATGATCCAATGTCGCCCAAATCCGGAAAAGTGGTTTTTTTTAAGGAATGCCTTTAGTTGCTGGGACGTTATAGAACCCTCAAAGCATGCATCAGTAACCAAAAAGCCCCCACTGATTCTAATAAAACACAAATACTACCTTATTTACTGCACGTAATTAAACTTTGCATTCTAACATATTTAAGCGTTTAACAAGCGTAAGATCACTGGAAAATAGTTTTGTTGAATGTGGTTGTGCAATAAAGCTACTTTTTTTTTAATGTGACTTTAGTGGGAAGCTACTTTAATGATAAGTTTCTATTTTATTTAGGATTTCAAGGTGTCCAATATAGAACTGGGAGGGTGGGCGGTGGCGGCGCAGTAGCAGATGAAGCCACCTCCCTGAAATGAGTTTTTGCAGGTTGGGATGTCTGCCCTATCCCAGAATCAGCTGAGCTCTCTCCTTTGGACCGGGTCATGATGTCAGTGACACTGACAGACCGGTCTACAATGCACCACACTCAACCACAGCAGCTGTCAGCAGTCACTCAGTCAGTCTACAGGGAGACAACCAGTCAGTGCCAGACTGCCTGCGAGCTCCTTGACTTCCCCCGGGCACACGCATCACCTGCTGGCTTGCTCCTCCCTCTACCCAGAGTCTCCGGTCATGAGTTCCTTGTGCTGGGCCTGTGAAGTAACGTTACTGGGTGGGCACACTGGAACTGATCTGGAGGACTCAGGAGGAGGAGCAAGCAATGAGCAAATAACGCCAGTCACCAGCAATCGCATTGTGGGGTAAATGGAGGAGTGCCGCCCATGGTGCTTCGTGCAGAGCAGGCTTGAGGCACTGCTGAGTGCTGTGCCTGCTGGTGCGTGGGTGTGACCGACTTCCAGCCAATGCTTGAAAATGAACAGTTACAGAACACAACACAGGGGTCGCCGGTCGTCACCCTGCCGCTGCGCAACTTACCCTTAGCCTGCTACTAGGCCTAGTAGTGACTAGTCATCATGTTATTATGATCTCTCTCAGTGCCAGCATCTCAAAATAAATTTAAAACAACCAGTTAATTCACAAAAGTTAAAAAACATTTTAAAAATACACAGATACTCCTGACTCCTCCCTCCCTCCTCCTGGTCCCTGAAGAATTATGAAAGTGCCGGAGGGACAAGCCATTTTCTAGGGCATTTGCCCCCTCTAGCCCCCCCCCCCCCCAGTGACGCCTCTGACAGTATACATGTCATGAGATACATTCTCACACATTGAGAAAAGATAAACAGTAAGTCAGTTGTCAAAACAGATTCATATAGCATGTACATAAAATAAAATGTATAGCGTAACAAGGAAAAGAAAAACTCTAACATAGGCAACATGGGCCATGTCTCATAAGATACAGAGGCCTAGATTTGGAGTTCGGCGGTAAAAGGGCTGTTAACGCTCCGCGGGCTTTTTTCTGGCCGCACCATAAAATTAACTCTGGTATCGAGAGTTCAAACAAATGCTGCGTTAGGCTCCAAAAAAGGAGCGTAGAGCATTTTTACCGCAAATGCAACTCTCGATACCAGAGTTGCTTACGGATGCGGCCGGCCTCAAAAACGTGCTCGTGCACGATTCCCCCATAGGAAACAATGGGGCTGTTTGAGCTGAAAAAAAACCTAACACCTGCAAAAAAGCAGCGTTCAGCTCCTAACGCAGCCCCATTGTTTCCTATGGGGAAACACTTCCTACGTCTGCACCTAACACTCTAACATGTACCCCGAGTCTAAACACCCCTAACCTTACACTTATTAACCCCTAATCTGCCGCCCCCGCTATCGCTGACCCCTGCATATTTTTTTTAACCCCTAATCTGCCGCTCCGTAAACCGCCGCAACCTACGTTCTCCCTATGTACCCCTAATCTGCTGCCCTAACATCGCCGACCCCTATATTATATTTATTAACCCCTAACCTGCCCCCCTCAACGTCGTCGACACCTGCCTACACTTATTAACCCCTAATCTGCCGAGCGGACCTGAGCGCTACTATAATAAAGTTATTAACCCCTAATCCGCCTCACTAACCCTATCATAAATAGTATTAACCCCTAATCTGCCCTCCCTAACATCGCCGACACCTACCTTCAATTATTAACCCCTAATCTTCCGAGCGGAGCTCACCGCTATTCTAATAAATTGATTAACCCCTAAAGCTAAGTCTAACCCTAACACTAACACCCCCCTAACTTAAATATAATTTACATCTAACGAAATAAATTAACTCTTATTAAATAAATTATTCCTATTTAAAGCTAAATACTTACCTGTAAAATAAACCCTAATATAGCTACAATATAAATTATAATTATATTATAGCTATTTTAGGATTAATATTTATTTTACAGGCAACTTTGTAATTATTTTAACCAGGTACAATAAATATTAAATAGTTAAGAACTATTTAATAGTTACCTAGTTAAAATAATAACAAATTTACCTGTAAAATAAATCCTAACCTAAGATATAATTAAACTTAACACTACCCTATCAATAAAATAATTAAATAAACTACCTACAATTACCTACAATTAACCTAACACTACACTATCAATAAATAAATTAAACACAATTGCTACAAATAAATACAATTAAATAAACTATCTAAAGTACAAAAAATAAAAAAGAACTAAGTTACAAAAAATAAAAAAATATTTACAAACATAAGAAAAATATTACAACAATTTTAAACTAATTACACCTACTCTAAGCCCCCTAATAAAATAACAAAGCCCCCCAAAATAAAAAATTCCCTACCCTATTCTAAATTAAAAAAGTTACAAGCTCTTTTACCTTACCAGCCCTGAACAGGGCCCTTTGCGGGGCATGCCCCAAGAATTTCAGCTCTTTTGCCTGTAAAAGAATAAATACAATACCCCCCCCCCCAACATTACAACCCACCACCCACATACCCCTAATCTAACCCAAACCCCCCTTAAATAAACCTAACACTAAGCCCCTGAAGATCTTCCTACCTTGTCTTCACCATCCAGGTATCACCGATCCGTCCTGGCTCCAACATCTTCATCCAACCCAAGCGGGGGTTGGCGATCCATAATCTGGTGCTCCAAAGTCTTCCTCCTATCCGGCAAGAAGAGGACATCCGGACCGGCAAACATCTTCTCCAAGCGGCATCTTCGATCTTCTTCCATCCGGAGCGAAGCGGCAGGATCCTGAAGACCTCCAGCGCGGAACATCCATCCGGACTGACGACTGAACGACGAATGACTGTTCCTTTAAGGGACGTCATCCAAGATGGCGTCCCTCGAATTCCGATTGGCTGATAGGATTCTATCAGCCAATCGGAATTAAGGTAGGAATTTTCTGATTGGCTGATGGAATCAGCCAATCAGAATCTAGTTCAATCCGATTGGCCGATCCAATCAGCCAATCAGATTGAGCTCGCATTCTATTGGCTGTTCCGATCAGCCAATAGAATGCGAGCTCAATCTGATTGGCTGATTGGATCGGCCAATCGGATTGAACTAGATTCTGATTGGCTGATTCCATCAGCCAATCAGAAAATTCCTACCTTAATTCCGATTGGCTGATAGAATCCTATCAGCCAATCGGAATTCGAGGGACGCCATCTTGGATGACGTCCCTTAAAGGAACAGTCATTCGTCGTTCAGTCGTCGGTCCGGATGGATGTTCCGCGCTGGAGGTCTTCAGGATCCTGCCGCTTCGCTCCGGATGGAAGAAGATCGAAGATGCCGCTTGGAGAAGATGTTTGCCGGTCCGGATGTCCTCTTCTTGCCGGATAGGAGGAAGACTTTGGAGCACCGGATTATGGATCGCCAACCCCCGCTTGGGTTGGATGAAGATGTTGGAGCCAGGACGGATCGGTGATACCTGGATGGTGAAGACAAGGTAGGAAGATCTTCAGGGGCTTAGTGTTAGGTTTATTTAAGGGGGGTTTGGGTTAGATTAGGGGTATGTGGGTGGTGGGTTGTAATGTTGGGGGGGGGGGGTATTGTATTTATTCTTTTACAGGCAAAAGAGCTGAAATTCTTGGGGCATGCCCCGCAAAGGGCCCTGTTCAGGGCTGGTAAGGTAAAAGAGCTTGTAACTTTTTTAATTTAGAATAGGGTAGGGAATTTTTTATTTTGGGGGGCTTTGTTATTTTATTAGGGGGCTTAGAGTAGGTGTAATTAGTTTAAAATTGTTGTAATATTTTTCTTATGTTTGTAAATATTTTTTTATTTTTTGTAACTTAGTTCTTTTTTATTTTTTGTACTTTAGATAGTTTATTTAATTGTATGTATTTGTAGCAATTGTGTTTAATTTATTTATTGATAGTGTAGTGTTAGGTTAATTGTAGGTAATTGTAGGTAGTTTATTTAATTATTTTATTGATAGGGTAGTGTTAGGTTTAATTATATCTTAGGTTAGGATTTATTTTACAGGTAAATTTGTTATTATTTTAACTAGGTAACTATTAAATAGTTCTTAACTATTTAATAGTTATTGTACCTGGTTAAAATAATTACAAAGTTGCCTGTAAAATAAATATAAATCCTAAAATAGCTATAATATAATTATAATTTATATTGTAGCTATATTAGGGTTTATTTTACAGGTAAGTATTTAGCTTTAAATAGGAATAATTTATTTAATAAGAGTTAATTTATTTCGTTAGATGTAAATTATATTTAACTTAGGAAGGTGTTAGTGTTAGGGTTAGACTTAGCTTTAGGGGTTAATACATTTATTAGAATAGCGGTGAGGTCCGCTCGGCAGATTAGGGGTTAATAATTGAAGGTAGCTGTCGGCGATGTTAGGGAGGGCAGATTAGGGGTTAATACTATTTATGATAGGGTTAGTGATGCGGATTAGGGGTTAATAACTTTATTATAGTAGCGCTCAGGTCCGCTCGGCAGATTAGGGGTTAATAAGTGTAGGCAGGTGTCGGCGACGTTGAGGGGGGCAGATTAGGGGTTAATAAATATAATATAGGGGTCGGCGGTGTTAGGGGTAGCAGATTAGGGGTACATAGGGATAACGTAGGTGGCGGCGCTTTGCGGTCGGAAGATTAGGGGTTAATTATTTTAAGTAGCTGGCGGCGACGTTGTGGGGGGCAGGTTAGGGGTTAATAAATGTAATACAGGGGTCGGCGGGGTTAGGGGCAGCAGATTAGGGGTACATAAGTATAACGTAGGTGGCGGTCGGCAGATTAGGGGTTAAAAAATTTAATCGAGTGGCGGCGATGTGGGGGGAGCTCGGTTTAGGGGTACATAGGTAGTTTATGGGTGTTAGTGAACTTTAGGGTACAGTAGTTAAGAGCTTTATAAACCGGCGTTAGCCAGAAAGCTCTTAACTCCTGCTATTTTCAGGCGGCTGGAATCTTGTCGTTAGAGCTCTAACGCTCACTTCAGATACGACTCTAAATACCAGCGTTAGAAAGATCCCATTGAAAATATAGGATACGCAAATGGCGTAGGGGGATCTGCGGTATGGAAAAGTCGCGGCTGAAAAGTGAGCATTAGACCCTTTAATCACTGACTCCAAATACCGGCGGTAGCCTAAAACCAGCGTTAGGAGCCTCTAACGCTGGTTTTGACGGCTACCGCCGAACTCCAAATCTAGGCCATAGAAAATATGTCACAAATTAGTTTGCAACCTAACTTGTTGAACAAGCACAAAAATAAGTAAACAATATTTGTTCCTGTAGTAAATGCAAAGTTAAAAAGTTTGAAAGTTAGAGAAAATTGGTTCCAGGGCAGCACCCCACATTGTTAGTAGGACTATTGGCTTTTAGTATACTCATACCACAATGATTGTAGTAATAGGAAGTTATCTATGTTTCCAAGCTTATAAGCTGAGTACTCCTTGAGTTCCAACAATTCGGAGACCTTATTTTTCCATATTGTCACAGTCGGGGTGTCTCTAGATTTCCATGTCCTCGCTATAAGGACCTTAACACTATTTGTGAAAATCCTAAATAGTGGGACTAGATTTCTAGAGGGGAGTCGAACAGATTTATTTAAGAGCCAAATCTGAGGATCTGGAGGAATTGGAGCTCCCATTATAAGTTCCACTTCATTTATGATAGCATACCAATAATGATTGATTTGTGAGCACCACCACCACATGTGATCCATGCCGCTCCCAACATGGCCACATCTTCAGCAGCGATTGCTAACTTTGGGAAATAAACGGTGTAATTTTCTGGGGGTCAGATACCAGCAATTAAGTATTTTATAGCTGATCTCCAAGATGGATGATCTTGGGTGCATATAGAGTCGTTCATAGAGACATGATGTGCGAGTGTGTCATGGGGGGGGGGGGTCTGTGTTTATGTGTTTCAAAATGTTATTGTAAGTGTCTTGTTAAAAGGCCCCAACATAGAGCCAAAACAAGTACTGTGATGTTTTCAATACTTATATGTTTAATAAATTGACGTAACAATTTTTTATGCTGTTTATAACTTAATTTATATTATTTATACCTATATTTCCCTTTAGCCTTTTAGGCGCTTCCTTGTATTGTACTCATTCCACACTTTTCAGTCTAATTACGGGATCTTTTTGTGAGTTTGTGATTTTATATAAATTTGGAGATGTAATATTTGTATGTATTGCTCTAGCATATAGTTGCCTACCCTGATTTAAACATTTAAATAGAAAATAAACTTTAAAAATGTATATAGTTAAGTTAAATATTTAAACCTGCTTAAAAAAATTCTGTATGAAAAAAAGGATATAATAAAGCTTTATATTATGATTTTAAAGTGCACTTCTGTATAAAACTGTACCTTTAAAGGTATACTATACTATAAAATTAGTTTTCTTTATATGTGTTCCAAAAGACTTGTTATACCTACTGCACAGTATTAAATGTACGTAAAATTGTTCCTTCATGTTTATTTTGTATTTTAAATAGCTAGTTTTGTTCATGAAAACCATCACATATTTTTCTCAAGGACATGCCTATATAAATGGACTGAGTCTGCAGTTTCTTGTCTAAACATATAGCCTAGATAGGTAATTAAATGATATGACTGAGGGTTCAAGAAGAACAACTAGCTATTTCAGATACAAAAATCTTTCACTTTCCTATCCCCTGCTAGAAGGCTAATTAGTGTTAGTGTCAACTGTTTACATAACCGTTCTACAGAGAATACATCTGTATTCATATTTTCAATTTAGGAGGTGGTTTTAACTGGCAAAAACAGCTATTTCAAATAACAAAATTAAGGTAAACAGGCAGTTTGCCAAAAAATTAAATAAACTCTATCAGGTAAAATGGACTGTTTGGAACACATTAAAGGCAAGAAATGTTTAGACTACAATGTCCCTTTAAAGCCATAGAGTACAGAAAAAGTTTCTACCATTTAATGTTTTCACAACCATATTTTGTTTACAAACAACTCCTTTACTTTTATTTTGTCATTTATTTTGTCATTTTAAAAAGATGTTTCTCCTATTAAAACCTTCACCTTTACTAAACATTTCAAAACTGCTGTAATGGCCACATAAAAGTTATGTGTGCAAGAGGCATCAGAAGAAATAAAACTCCAAGATAGGGTGGGTGAGATAAAGCCCAACCCTTTTTAAAGGGTGTTCCAGTATCAGCTTTAAATATAACAAACTCTTAATTGCTCCTTGAATGAGTAAACTGTCCCTTTAAAGGGACACACAATGGGGCCTATCTATCAAGCTCCGAAAGGAGCTTGACGGCCCGTGTTTCTGGCGAGTCTTCAGACTCGCCAGAAACAGCAGTTATGAAGCAGCGGTCACAAAGACCGCTGCTCCATAACCCTGTCTGCCTGCTCTGAGCAGGCGGACAGGAATCGCCAGAAATCAACCCGATCGAGTAAGATCGGGTTGATTGACACCTCCCTGCTTGCGGCCCATTGGCCGCGAGTCTGCAGGGGGCGGCGTTGCACCAGCAGCTCTTGTGAGCTGCTGGTGCAATGTTAAATGCGGAGAGCATATTGTTTTCCGCATTCAGCGATGTCTTGCGACCCTGATCCGCACTGTCGGATCAGGTCCGCAAGACATTTCTTAAATATGCCTCAGTATCTTGTAATTACAACATACTTCTGTTTTCTTGTTATAGAATTACATTTCATTGAAGTCTAAACATTTAAAAAAATAAAGCTCTTGTTTTGCTTTGATTATTTTTCAATAGCCGAATTCCACCCACCACATTTGGAGGAGCCACACTGGTCTTGCTTTTGAAGAAGACACGGCTTGCCACTGTAATTATATTAGCATAAAGTGCATTGTGTTGCAGTTGTTATTCACTGAAGTCAATTAAGCACAGATATGTAGCAGGGTGAGCCCTGAGAAGTCTGCACTATACATTTCCAGTCCTTTTACAGTCTGCAGAGCTGAATTACATGAAAATGAGGCAAAATAAATAATGGCAGTCTATTGCAAAGTTGTTTTACTACACATAACTAAACATTTTATATAACATCTCAGTTTTAAAGGGATATTGAACACTCGGAGATGGTAATATAAAATGATATATCCTACATATAAAAAAAGTCTTCAATATACTTTCATTATTTATTTTGTCCCCTATTCTGTTATTCTATTCTGAAATTGTGAGCTTTTCAGTTCCTGTTAGAAATGGAAGTGCAGAACACTGTTATATTCCACACAGCCATTGGCTACACACTATAATAGTGATCTATTTATAACTGTCTCTAATTGGCCACAGCAGAGAAGGTAACCTAAGTTACAACATGGCAGCTTCCATTGTTTTGAGACACAAACTTTACATTTATTTTGTCAATAGTTAAACAACTAATGAACCTTTATAAAATATTTAAATGTTATTTTCAGACTAATCTTTTCTTTGAATTCATCATTCTATCCAGCCTTTATTTAGTGTTTAATGTCTCGTTAAAGGTCCCACTAAGGATTGAGTGACAACTGGTTTAAAATGACATCTCACGGATGGTGACATGATCTACAAGAATTAACACATTTTCAAAAAATATTTTTATTTTATTTTATTTGTACAGGAACAACTGTTCCACAAAAAATGTGTGATTGAAACGCGTTGAATGGGACCTGCTACACTCTATTAAACTTCATCTACCACTGTCACAAAGCTGTGTGACCCTGCAACTTTAAACTTTTCTCCTGACCCTGTAAGTTAAAATCTACCTTTGGCAACTTCAGGGTACACAGTGTTACTGCTAAACACTGACCAAAGATTTCTTCAAACCTCAAAAAGTCTGAGGGAACCCAGATGAAAGTAATATTTGGGCTATAAGAAGAAAGGAAAACAAAAAAGGATAACTACATTAACAGAATGGATCATCACCTCTGACCTCTGAATCAAAGAGAAGGTCAGGTGACTCATCAGAAGCACCAGAATCAAACAGTCTGTGAATCCCTCACAGTGAAGAATATCAGCGGTTGCAACCAGGACAGAATAAGGTACCTCTACACTAATTTGCACTGCGGTTTTTTAAATCACGCAAACTGAACTTTAAAGACATCAAGGTATTCATATTTTAAATTAACCATTTCCATTAACCACGATTGTTTTGGCTCTAAATTCAGAATAACAGCTGCTTTTTGCCTTTTAACTATCCAGCACACCTGAGCCAATTATATGTCTAAGGAGAGTAACTGTGTAACTTGATAACGATATTTGTTACTTGACCTTTAAAGTCGTCAATCCCCGGCCTTAATCTTATAACCATTATAAGTTAAAATAATAACATAAATAAAAGAGTTACACACAGCTTTGGTATAAAATTTGGCCGCAGCCATTTTATTAACAACACAATTTAAATATTGAGTAATAAATATTTTCAAACATTTTCAAACATTTTTCCACAGAACATACCTGATGTTCATAAATAACATTACTGACAAATAAAACATAAACCACAGCGGTGCTAGTTCCCAAACCCACAAAAACAAGATGGCCGTTATTCAACAACTGGACTCAGCTATATCCCTGTTGAGTCCGTCCAAGTACACCTAAACTTTAATAGGGAACCCCTTGCCCCTATAAAACCAGTTGTCCACTCACCCCATGGAGAGGCAACTACTTAAAATCCTCCAAATCACTTGGCCATATTGCGTACCATATTTGTCTGGGAACTAGCACCCCCGCCTTGCTGCGACAAACACGAACAAGGAAGGAAAACAAAGATTAGGGAGGGAGGGAGCACTTTCTAGAAAGGTTTGATAATTATTCTGATGACAGATTCTCCCGCTCTTTCTTTAAATGCGTAACAGCGCGTGCTAAGCCCGCCCCCTACAGTAAATAACCAATCACACCCAAGGCCTAATTCCTCCAACGGTCAAGTCCCCTTCCCGTTACTTCGAACTCCCAGGGGTTCCCTGACCTTTAAAGTCGTCAATCCCCGGCCTTAATCTTATAACCATTATAAGTTAAAATAATAACATAAATAAAAGAGTTACACACAGCTTTGGTATAAAATTTGGCCGCAGCCATTTTATTAACAACACAATTTAAATATTGAGTAATAAATATTTTCAAACATTTTCAAACATTTTTCCACAGAACATACCTGATGTTCATAAATAACATTACTGACAAATAAAACATAAACCACAGCGGTGCTAGTTCCCAAACCCACAAAAACAAGATGGCCGTTATTCAACAACTGGACTCAGCTATATCCCTGTTGAGTCCGTCCAAGTACACCTAAACTTTAATAGGGAACCCCTTGCCCCTATAAAACCAGTTGTCCACTCACCCCATGGAGAGGCAACTACTTAAAATCCTCCAAATCACTTGGCCATATTGCGTACCATATTTGTCTGGGAACTAGCACCCCCGCCACCGACTGGACTGACCGAACAGCCCAGTCCCGCCAAACCCAATATTTTTCCCAAAGCTTCTTTTATATCGAAAATAAATAGCTGCAGCCCAAATTGGTTAAAATGAACACCATCTTTTAAATAAAATTCCTCAGCCCCATCTACTTCAAAATCTGGGTGGAAAACTACGCCTCCCCCCAACCTCTTAACAAAAGAGCTAATTATTTTGTTAATTTTTTTACGACTCTTTTCTAGCCTATCATAATCCCTCGCTGATCTCCAAACCAACCTAGGAGTAATCTGTGACCAAATTATTTTGATTTCAGGATGAAGTTCCTTTATGTTGCCCAGATCTCTTTTGATTCTTCTAACTAGTTCCTTTTGAGGAATCATACCTAAATCATTTCCCCCCAAATGCACTATCAAAACCTGAGGACGAGGAAACATTCTGCCAAAATCTAGAAACAACGGAAAAAAGAGTTCCCAGCACATCCCCCTAATCCCAAACCATTTGACCTCCCATTGATCCACAGGACACCCAAGCTGAAGGCCGCCCATTTTCTTACTGGCCTCAGCATTGGCCCAGTATATAAACGAATGCCCCATCACCCATACGATCTTTACACCTAAAATAAGAGAAAAAGGAGTGTTCAGGATGATTACAACTCAAACATTCCAAAACATACATTCTATTCAAGGTTTTTTTTTTTTTTTTTTTTTTTTTTTTAATCCTTAAATCAGGCCTAACATAAGATTTATAACGACTTGAACCCCATCTACCAATCTTTTTAACTATATCCTCTCTGAGACCTAACATAGCGGCTTCAGTAGCAGCTCCAATCCGGAAAGAATGAGATCCAAACTCTAAAGGATTAAGACCCAATAAAACAATTGAACCTCTTAAAATGGCTCTAAATTGATATTGTGATAAAAAAGAACCGTCTGAATGAACCAACAAAGGGCCATCCTGCAAAGGCCGTATGGACCCATAAAGCATCATTACCTGACATGGACATATTTCACCACCACTAGGGAATAGCACTATGTTCTTGCCTTTCCCATATATGTCCGTTTTACTATTTCTCAGTAATATTTCTACTCTGTTATCATTCCATATTACATCTTCTTTTTGTAAACCACCTGACACTTTTTTGCTAGGGCTTACCAATTCCGAAACTCTAAATGCCCCAAAAAAGGCCAATACAAAGGCCGTTCTAAATAATATTAATTCAAATCTTGATGCACAAATCTCTGCTAATACCACCCAAACTTTTTGAAGTAAAGAAAATGTAATAGGTCTTCTCTTATCTCTAACCTTTGTCTTTTTCTTCAAGCCTTTAAGAACCTGACGGACCCAAAAAACCTTTGTAACATCAGACAAACCTAATAAGCGAAATCTAAAAGCAAGGGCCGCCAATCTTCTTTCCATATTAGATGGTGACAAACCCACATTTCCCCAATGCCACATCCATTCCAATAAGCAACCCGTGACATCATCATACCCTTCTTTAATTTCAGATTGACATAACCACATTTCCCATTCCTTCCAAACTGATACATAGGACGTCCAAGTACCTGGAGCCAAAGATTTTTTAATTAATTCAGCCAATCCTCCGTCCCAAGCTTCCAAAGTTGGACGGGAAACGTCGCTCCAACTACGTCCGCCTGAGGCGCCAACTCTCGAAAGCGAGACCACTGTGAACGAGATAAAGAATCTGCTATCAAATTAAGCTTACCAGGGATATGTTTTGCCCTGACGAAAACATTCATACTTAAACATTTCAGGACTAGCACTCTTAATAAACGCAAAACTGGTAATGATGATGCAGATAAAGAATTAATAGCAGAAACAACACCCATATTATCTGTATGAAACAATATGGATTTATTCATCAAATCCACTTCCCACACAAACAGAGCCACCAGAATAGGAAATAGCTCAAGGAAAACTAGGTTCTTGGTTAAACCTAAATTGACCCACTCTTGAGGCCACACTTCAGCGCACCAATGCCCTTGAAAATAAGCCCCGAAACCAACACCCCCAGCTGCATCAGTTATCAAATCCAAATCAACATTAGAGACCCTAGCTTCCATGAATATTGCAACACCATTAAAATTTTTAAGGAATTCCAACCGAACTTTCAAATCATCCTTGTGACCTTTTTTAATCCTTACAAAATGATGAGGCTTACTAACACCAGACGTAGCCAATGACATTCTTCTAGAAAAACTCTACCAATAGGAATGATTCTGCAAGCAAAATTCAACTTTCCAAGTAAAGATTGCATTTTTCTCAAAGTCACCTTACGGACCGCCAAAAATTGCTGAATCATTTCTGACAAATCCACAATCTTTTCCAGAGGTAGCCTACATTCCATACTTTCAGAATCTATTGTAATACCCAGAAATTTAAGGGCCGTAACTGGACCCTCAGATTTTTCCATTGCAATAGGAACCCCAAAATCAGATGCCATTGAATAAAAACAATCCCTTAATTTCAAACAAACGTCCGAATCATGGGGACCAACAAAAAGAAAATCATCCAGATAATGAACTACTGACGAAAATCCAGACCTGAATTTAACAACCCATTCCAAAAATGAACTAAAGCATTCAAACAGAGAACAAGAAATAGAACAACCCATCGGGAGACATAAGTCAATGTAGAGAAAACCCTCAAAACAACAACCCAGCAAATAATGTGAAGAAGGATGAACTGGAAGTAACCGAAAAGCCGCCTCAATATCTATTTTAGCCATTAAAGCGAATTGCCCAGCCTCTCTAACCAACTTAACCGCCATGTCAAATGATGTATAAGACACAGACGATAATTCATCCGGAATATCATCATTAACAGATCCACCTTTTGGAAATGATAAGTGGTGAATTAAACGAAATTTACCAGGCTCTTTCTTAGGAACCACTCCTAAAGGAGAAATACGCAAATGGGGGATAGGAGATATTTTAAAAGGACCTGCCATTCGACCCAAAGAAACCTCCTTCTCAAGCTTACTCCTAACAACCTCAGGCCATTCCCTAGCAGACTTAAGGTTACCCCTGTAATGAACAACGCCTCCAGAAGATGGAATTCTGAAACCAAACTCAAAACCATGTAGCAACAACAAGGCCTTATCACCACAACCTTTCTGTTTAGCGTAAAGTACGAGCCACAGCTCCATCCCGCTTAGCCTCACCGGAGTTAATCCCTTTTTCAGGGAGCTCCTGTGTTCCTCCCAATTTGTTCTTTTTGAAACACTTACTGGAAGGGTGGGATCCACCACACCCAGAACATTCGTGTCTGAATTTACATGATGCTCCCCATTTACAGAACTTTTCATTGAAAGCAAAACAGAAACCTTTTTTGGCTGTTGCCGACGAACCGTTTTGAAGAGATCCGCCGGCACTCCCTCGAAAGGGCTGCGAAGACCTTAACGGAGTCATCACTTTTAGCCATAGACCCATATCACGATCATCCCATTTCATCTCAGGCTTAACCGACAAACGTTGTCTAAATTGTTCATCATAATACCACCAAGCCATACCACCATATGTTCTCTGAGCAGCTGCAATTTCATCTAAATAACAAAAGAGGGCCGCTCCTTGATCAGGGAACTTAACAGCAAATACACTAGCATAAATAACAAAAGCCTGGAACCAGTTAGTAAATGTTTTTGGTAATTTTCTGTAACGTCTTTTCCTTTCCTCCTCTTCCTTCTTGGCCGAATCCTTTTTTGAATCTTCAGGTATCTCAAAAGACTGATCAAGAGGAAGGAGGGAAAATAATTCAATAAAATCTCTCTTGTATATCTTTTCTCTTAACTCTACCGTCAAATGCATGCCCAAAGGCCCAATAGAACACAAACAAGACCTGGCCAAAGCCGTGTCAGCAATCTTCAGCTCAGGACCCCCATCCGTTTTGTTATCAACATTAGTCCCCTTTTGCTGAGATAAACCGACCATTTGAGATTGAGGTACTGACCCTACATCCTTTATTCCCTCACCACCAATCCCTAATACCCTATTTTGGTTAACCAATTCTGTGGGAACCCATGAATTGGCGACTCCCCCCGTGACTTTTGCTCCTTCTAATTTGGCTAACAAGTCCCTTAAACCTGCTACAACAGTTATAGATAAGGGATCAGCATGCACACCAACTGTATCAATCCCCACATTCAGATTCACAACACCAGATCCCTCATTACCTGTACTCGGGTCCTGAGGCACTGCAGACTGAATCCTTTGAGATGCAGCCGTAACCTTCTCTGTATTCTGGAAACCAGTAGCCCTGGGATCCGTGTTAGACATTAATTGCTGCCCTTTTTCCGTCTGTAAAAAAGAAACATGTGACAAACCCCCAGAAGGTGCCCAAATTCCAATGCCCCTACTAGCTGTAGACATACCCAACCTACTATCCACTGAAACACCCTTACCCTTCTTAGCTGATGGGACCTCAAACCCTTCTCCCCTTAAATCCCCATACCTCTTGCGTTGTCTACCTCTACCTTGTATTCTCCCAATCCCAGACCTGTTTGGACGTTGAACAGAGTTAACCGAGCTATGAAATGTATTATTAATACTCTGACCCATCATGCCCTGAAGACCAAAATTAAAATTGTTGGCCGTACTCACCCTTGTTTCTTCTCCCTTTGCATTAAAACGTTCCACCCCTGGAACGCCGTCCTCAATATCCAGCCTGATATTTTCCGTCCAAGATTCCTGAAGGCCATAAGCCTCCCCACTTAGGCCGTCATTTCCCACCATTAAAAGACCCTGGGAATTCTCAGGCCGTGACCCAGTTTCATTCCCATCTAAAAGAAAAACATCATTAGTGACAGGTAAATTTTTAATTACTTCAACATTCCTATCCCTCAAAATTCTTAACTCGCCCTTTAAAACTGGATCACCCGTGACCCTGACTGACGTATTAAACTGGCTAATAGTGTTAACTACATTGGGAGAAGGAGGAATAAAATCCTCCTCAGAAGAATCTAAATATAAATCTAATTCTACCACACCGTTATCAACCTCGGTATCATGATGACTATCGCTGGCTTCAGGCCTTTCCACCCTCTCGTCTAACACCCGATAAGCCTGATTTTCCGTATTATTGCAAGGTCTTAAAAACTGAGCCGACTTAGAAACATTATGTAACTGTTCTGAAACTGCCTGAGGTATTTCAATCGGCCCTGATACAATCAAACCCTCACCTTTCTTTTTCATTAAGGCGCTACCTAAACTACATATACTCGCTTGTTCATTACCCTCACACAGAGAAATAGGCCTCGGCAGGCCGTCACTTTTACTAGCTTGCTTTTTCCCTCTAATTACTACTTTCTGGCCTAAATTGGCCGTCTTACCCTTAGGCAAAGAATCACCCTTCATTACAGGCTCAGTGAATTGTTCCGTAATGGAACAAGTGCTCCCGGACTGCGTCACATTATCAGCAAACTCCGCTCCGGTCTGCCGACTTCCGGAGCTCGAACTTGACTTCTTCCTCACAGACGCCTTTAACCCCGGACTGGGGCTGGATTTTCTCCGACCGCTATTACCCCCTTCAGCATCAGAACGAACTGGAGGCCTCGAACGCCTCGATGTTTTCGGAGCCACCTCAACGATATCCACTCTGGGTTCGACGACCGGGCTAAGCAATGGACGTAATTTTTCTTCGAGCCAGGTAGGGCCCATTTTTGCAGCTTCCAACTTAAGTTGGTCAAAAATCGCATCAAAATGCGACATCGCAGAATTACTAACTGACAAGCACAGCACTTTCTAGAAAGGTTTGATAATTATTCTGATGACAGATTCTCCCGCTCTTTCTTTAAATGCGTAACAGCGCGTGCTAAGCCCGCCCCCTACAGTAAATAACCAATCACACCCAAGGCCTAATTCCTCCAACGGTCAAGTCCCCTTCCCGTTACTTCGAACTCCCAGGGGTTCCCAAAGAACTGCAAAGCTGTTATGCTAAATTTCTAATCACAGTTGTACTGAAACCGTTACGCTCACCTTCCAATAACATTTTGAACATTAGCACTGTATCTATTTGCTTTAATATATTAAGATTGATATATTTGTGCCTTTTACAAATTTAATTCACCAATTTGTTGCTTGCCATATGTTATCTATAGAATTAATTCTTTTATACCTGGAATTCTAGGGTTTATCAATATATGGTTCTAGTTTGTTTTTAAAAGTGTTGAATAAGGGAGACGTCCCTTTATTAATTAGGAATAGCATTTGCTGTTGTTTTTATGTGTTATAAGAATTTTTAAATAAACAAGATTGTATAATACATTAGTTAGATTGGTATCATCATTTCCAAGCTTCTATTAGCGCTGCTAAATAAACCTCATTTTTCTCTAATCAAAACAGCCCCATTTTAATGGTAACAACTTACCCCAGACAACCAATCGTTTAACTCTAATCCTCACGTAAGCATAACATTTATTTTAACCTTTTAGATTTCAGGAGGGTTGCAAAGCATTGCAGGGAATTAACCCAATCACTACCTCCAAAGGCAGCATTTTAAATATGGGTGTCCAGAGGGGGCATCGGGTAAACCCCCTGGAATTTTGTATTTTGCTTGTTATATCTAAGGTTAAAGGGACAGCCTAGTTAAAATTAAACGTGCATGATTCAGATAGGGCATGTAATTTTAAACAACTTTCCAATTTATTTTCATCATCAAATTTGCTTTGTTCTCTTGTTATTTTTTGTTGAAAGCAAACCTAGGTAGGCTCATATGCTAATGTATAAGCCATTGAACTGCCTCTTATCTCAGAGAATTTGAACAGTTTTGACAGTTAGACACTGCTAGTTTATGTGTGCCATATAGATAACATTGTGCCCACTCCCGTGGAGTTATTTAAGAGTCAGCACGGATTGGCTAAAATTCAAGCCTGTCAAAAGAACTGAAATAAGGGGGCAGTCTGCAGGGGCTTAGATACAAGGTTATCACAGAGGTAAAAAGTACATTAATATAACTGTTGGTTATGCAAAACTGGGGAATGGGTAATAAAGGGATTATCTATCTTTTTAAACAATAACAATTCTGGAGTAGACTGTCACTGAAGCACCCAGTTGTTGCAATAAACCACCATTTTTAAAATGATATATAACAATTTTGTACAACAAAAAATATTCTTTAAATGCCCATGATTATAAACCTTGCAATAATTTCAATGCAGTGATTTTTTATTATGCAATTTTCACAGAGGCGTTTCTTGCCCATTTGTCTGTGACTATAATTATACAATTGCATTTGGTGACAAAATCGTTCTAACTAAAGCTTTGTGCCTTTTTTCATGTCGTGTGTAAGCAAAGTGATTCAAGTGATTGATGAGCAGACAAATTGACTTCCTTTTGTTGATTTGCCTCTCATAAGTGTTGGGATAAAAACACAGACCCAGGCTCACTTGTGAAAAGTAGGCCGGACGCCAATTTGTTGTAGGAACTTCTTGATCTTTTTCAGCTACTGTTTGTCACTGAGCTTTGGAGCCTGTGTCTGACTATGTGCCACACACGGTGAGTGCGGTTTGTCAAGAGTGGGATAGGTAAATAAATGCAGAGCAAATTAAACCCACATCAGTAATCGCACCTTTAGTGCTAAAAGGAACTTTCCCTTTCATTTCCACCCCTCTGCTCAACTTCCTAAGATAAATCTTTAGAGAGCTAAAAGGATATATCCTTCTGAAAGAGAAAGATAATAAAATACTGTAGAATGTATAATTTAAAATTTAAAAAATGGTTGATGTTTTAAAATTTAAGGCAGATTTTAAAATGATAGTTGAATTATAGTTTTAATACACATCAGGTTTTTTTAATAATTAGAATTTTAGTAAAAAATGTGAACTATTTTTATATAAAAAGAATTACAGTTATGATATTAATTTCACACAAATATTCTTTTTAGTTTTCCTTCTTCAGAAAATCATTTATGTTCAGAAAATCTCCACTAAGGGAACGATTTATCATGTTCGGGTGGACATGATTCGCTATAGCGTACATGTCCACCGCACATCGATTGTATCTGGGATAATTGACACCCCCTGCTAGCGGCCAATTGGCTCAGAGGTGGCAGACAAGTTAAGGAACAGCAGTCTTAAGACTGCTGCTTCTTAACATGTTTCCGGTGAGCCTGAAGGGTCGCGCAGACACTGCTGCATTTGCAGCATCATAAATCGGCCCCTAAGTGTTTCAAAATTATGGTTCATTGGGAGTCTTCAAACAATGCTGTGTATAAGAAGCATAACATTTTATTTTGATCATTAGATATGTAATAGAAATATTTATTTTTTAAATAGAGAAAATAAATTATAATCTTAATTTCCCATTAACACCTTTACCACTGAAACATATTACACCTTGTGCTAAAGCCATTTTTAGAATTTTGCTCTAAACAATTTTAACATTAATTTGTGGGATATATACTGTGAGCTAGCCACACAAATCATATATACAGGTGTACCTCGGAGATATTTCCAGACCACCGCAATAAAGTGATATCTAAAGAATGAAGGACAATAGATAATAGAAGTAAATTGGAATGTTGTTTAAAATTGTTTTCTCTATCTGACTCATGAAAGAAAAAATTGGCTTTCATGTCCCTTTATGTGTGCATTAGTATTATGTCAAAAACAAACAATGTACATACCTTAATTCAAAAATATGTTATTGCTAAAAAATGCTAACCATCATCAGAGCCTTCAGTAAATCATATTTTTTAATTGCTGCTGGTGTATATAGGTGTGTATATATATATATATATATATATATATATATATATATATATATATGTATTCATTTGTGTATATGTTGGAAAATGGCGCTGATAGACTTGCTCGACAATGGGTTGCGAAGAACCTTCAATTCGTAAAATGAGCAATATTTACGAAGCGCTATAAAGCAAAGCACAATAAAACATGGTATGCCTGTATTGTATTTTGTGCTTTTTACAAAATAAATCATGACTTTTCAAAATGTATCTCCAGTTAGGGCTTCAAAGCCTAATACAGATTCTATATAATAGTTGGCTGATATTTTTCAGACACCCCTGTGACATCAGGATTTTTTATAATCAGATTTTTTTTTTACTGCTATGCCATTTTACGCTGGATGCTGAAACAAATTTTCAGGTTTTGTATTGTTACCATACAAGCCATATATATATATAAGGTAACAGTTTAAACCATATTGCACTTCAAGAAACAAGATCTGCAAACATAAAATATTAGATTGTGTTTACAAAACACTAAAAGGGATATTATAAATCAGTATAACTAAAATACCTACCAGGCAAGCCGTTCATGTAGTAAATGAAACAGCTGAAGTGTATACGATTTGGAATGTATCGTGTTTTATAACTTTCTTTCTAAATTTGCTGCCCCTTAATGCTGCAGCCCTTGGCCTAGGCCACAACTGGGCCCTTGATAGATGCAAGTTTAAAGGGATATGAAACCCAAATTATTCCATGATTCAGATAGAGAATTTGATTTTACTTCTATTATCATTTTTTCTTTGTTTTCTTGGTATCTTTCCTTGAGAATCAGGGACGTATGCTTAGGAGCCGGCCCATTTCTGGAACACTATCTGGCTCCAGTTTTGCAAGAATGGTATTCATTTGCAAGAGCACTAGATAACAGCACTATTTCCTGCCATGTAGTGCACCTAGGTATCTCTTTAACACAGAATATCATGGAAACAAATTTGATAATAGAAGTAAAGTGGAAACTTTTTTTTAAATGGTTTGTTCTGTCTGAATCACAAAACAACATTTTGGGGTTTTATATCCCTTTAAAAGGTGGTGTGGCGGTCATCTTGCGCCTGTTTAGGTATTTTTATAAAACCATCACAACATTTATTGTAAGTGGGTAAACAGCTAAGGAAACTGCATCAGTCTTCATAGAGACAAATGGTGAATTTCTCAGGGTGGGCTCTCATACACTCAACATAGTCAGATGATGTCAGACCCCAGGAATCAATAGGATCATTTCCTTTTACTTTAACATTGACACATTGTCATTTGGGTCATATGTGTTTGCTACTGGTTTGCCAAAGTCTTGCTGTGGCTCTAAATGTGTTGGGAAGAGCTCATTATTAGTCATTAGCAAGCGAACGCGCCTCCCCTGATCACACTAAATCACAGCGGGTGTCCTTTCTGCTTGGGTGGCTTTGACACTACAAATGTATTTTATGGGATCCTTAGAACTGGCTCCTGTTGTGACTTAAATGTGCGACCCCCAAACATTAACATTAATTTGGAAGAACCTGTGATCTCTATAAGACTTTAAAGTTTTTTGTATTGATATAAAGAGGTCAAGAGAAACTGTACAAGAAATTTAAATGGCTTAAAGTGAATGTAAAGTTTGATGCTAAAGTGCCCGGTTTTTAAAAGTTTGATTAAAAACAGGGGCACTTTAATTCATCAAAATTTACATTTCACTCCTGTTGTGAAAAAAAACTTACCTTTTAAACTTCACAGCAGCTCCAGCTTCCTCCACCCATTTCAAAGCCTCTTCCTGGGTCTAAAATGAGGCATCCAGCTTCCTTCAATCACAGCGTTGTATCAGACACTGATTCCCCCGGGGGGGAAGCTGTGATTGGAGGATGACCTATCAATCATTTCTGACATCAGAAATGGCTTGTGAGACCAGAGGAAGCTGTAGCTGCTGTGAAGATTAAAAGGTAAGATTTTTTTCACAACAGGAGTGAAATGTAAATTTTGATGAATGAAAGTGCCCCTGTTTTTAATCTAAGTTTTAAAAACCGGGCACTTTAGCATCAAAATTTACATTCACTTTAATTCAGTATTTGCATAATGAGTATGATCTGCTGTCTGTTTTCTTAACCCTTTAGTTTCCAGAACAGCACAAATCTTAAATGGCAAAGAGTTAAAAAAGAATTAGATACAATAAAGAAAGCAGATATTGAACAACACATAGTTAATAAGTGTTTTTTATGTTCCCAAGGCAATTAGATCAAATCATTTTCTTGACTCAGTGCTCTCTGCAGTCGTTCAGAACCTTTCCTAGATAATTATGTGTCTACCCTCCACAAAGCAGTTAAACACAATTTTTACATTTTAATATCACTTTAATCACTTTGGGCAGAAGTTAATCGTTGTTAAAATTACTTCCAAAACACCTTGAAATTTACAATCTTGTCAGATTTTTGTTTTGTGCTTGCGGAAGTATGTTTTTGTTTCACATTAAAGTCTATGGGAGCCAACTATGTAAATTTCCACACAGTTTACACTGAGCCTATTAATGGCTTTTTTTACTTGTTGTGTGGTAAAATGTCAAAATGTGAAATACTTTTAAAATATGTAAAACACACACCTTATAAAATCACATTAATAATTAAGAGTTAATGGGCAAGTAATATATATATTTTATACATAAAAAAAGTATCTGTAAATAAAAATACAAAATATTTTGAATCAAGAAATTGTATATATTAAAGTAATAATCCATCATTTATAATTATATTAAAATCGTATTTAAAACCACTGAAAAAATATATTAACTAAACACACACACATATATATATATATATATATATATATATATATATATATATACACATGAATTAGCCTAGTACATATTTTTTTTTTTTTTTTTTTGTAGCTGTTGTCTCTCTCCCATATACTATATGTTTACTTAAAAAAGGCAAAAAATAAAAATAAAACAAGTATTGGGATTGAGACTGCAGCGCTTTACTTTATTATATTTATTAATATCTTGGGAAAAAAAAAACACAAAAAAAAAAACAAAGACATAAAAAAAAAAAAAAAAACCCTCCCCTCCTCCCGCCCCCCCCCCCCGTGCTCCCCCTATACTCCATCTCTGTTTAGGAATGCTTCCCAATAGAAGCGTATCTTTAGAAAACAGTCCTCCCTCTTAGATTTTTTATATGAGTACTCTTCTAGCTCCAATAGCTCATTTACTCTGGGTATTAGCATGTCTTCATTCAGTATATCCTTTTTTTTCCAATTCCTTGCTATAATAGATTTGGTACCATTTAAAATATATGTTATAAGTTTAGCTTTAATTTTACAGCTACCTTTAATAGGTCTATTCATAAGAGCATTATATATGTCCAATTGAACTGTTTCATTTAGGATAAACTGAATGCAAGAGGAGGTGCCCGACCACAGCCTCTGAATCGATGGGCAATCCCACCATATATGTTTCATCGTCCCGGTCATGCCGCACCTCCTCCAACAATATTTTGACGCATTCGGATAGATGCTATGCAATCTGGCTGGTGTAAGATACCATCTAGTTAATACTTTTTAATTAAGTTCTTGAATGTTTGAAGATACTGATGTCTCAGCTGTTTTTATAAAGATATGATTCCACTCTGCATTTTCAAGCTGAGTGCCAGTCTCTTTTTCCCATTTGTGTATATATGCGTGGTTTTTAGGTTTATCCGTCTCTGTTAAAAATTTGTAACTGTAAGAAATTGACCCTTTTATTGGGGTTCCTTTATAACATATCTTTTCAAAAGTAGTTAATTCTCTTACTAAGTTATCTTTTAGCCTGTGATTAAAAATAAAGTTTTTTAATTGGAGATATTTTAGCCATTTTGAATATGATCCCCCTGCTATATTTATGAGGCTTTCCTTAGGCTTCAATTTGCCTTGTTCAAGAAAATTTACTAGTGGGGTTGTATCTTGTATCTGTTTTATATTATAGCATCTAGGGATTATACCTCCCTGGAATTCAGCGTTATTGTCTATCGGTAGTAATGGTGATGGAAGTGTCGATATGCTGGGATATGTACCTACTATATTATCCCACTGTGTTGTTATGTGTTGGATCAGAGGGTAGTCTCCTATGCCTGGGGGTCTGCTTTCTGCCGTTATCCAACATAGATTGCTAATTGTGTGATATTGGATTAAATCTGTTTCTAATGCTACCCATGCTTTATTATCTTTATTTGTATGCCAGTCTATTACCCTCTGCAGTACTATTGCTCTAGAGTAATTCTTGATATTTGGTACTCCCATCCCTCCTTTTTTTTTTGACATGTATACTGTGGTTGTATTTATCCGGGATTTTTTCCCGTTCCAGATGAAGGCATTAATCATCCTCTGGAAGTCAATACAATAGTTTTTTGGAAGAGCTATGGGAACTGTCTGTAGAATATATAAAATGCGGGGAAGAACATTCATTTTTATTGTATGTATCCGCCCAAACCAGGAAAGTGATTTTTTTTTCCATTGGTTAAGATCTTGCTGGATGTTTTCAGCTAATTTCACATAGTTTTCTAGATACAAACTTGCCATATCTGTCGTTAGATAGACACCCAGATATTTAAGCGAGGACTCTCTCCAAGAGTATGGATTTTGTTGTTTACAAATCTGGAGGATCGGTGCAGGTGTTGAGATAAATATAGCCTCTGATTTGTTATTATTTATCAAGAAATTTGAATGTTTGCCAAACTCTTGGAAGACCTCTTCTAGGGCTTTAATTGAGTCCTCTGGGTTGGTCAAGGTCAATAAAACGTCATCGGCGTATAACGATATTTTATATTCTTTCTTCCCGATGTTCAACCCTTTTATTTTATTATTTGACCGTATTCTAGCAGCTAGGATCTCCATAGCAATTACAAAAAGTATGGGCGACAGGGGGCAACAGCCTAGTACATATTTATGTGCGACTACTGTCTCTCTTGTATAGCAGACGAGGGCTAAGCAACATACGTTGAGACACTTCTTTTCCTCGAAACCCCCCAACCATTTACATTAAACTGGGGATTCACACCACCAATCTAAACTCACTCTTAAAGGGACATTAAACCCAACATTTTTCTTTCATGATTCAGACAGAGAATACAATTTTAAACAAAATTCCAATTTACTTCTATTATCTAATTTGCTTCATTATTTAGATCAGTGTTTTTCAACCAGTGTGCCGTGGCACACTAGTGTGCCGTGAGAGATCCTCAGGTGTGCCACGGCAGACTGACAACAGTGTGACATATTTTTTAAACTTTGCTTGTTTTTTGCTCCCAGTGCAGAGGTAGTTTGTAGGAGACATAGCATAACAGCACAATACATACAGTATGTGTGTGTTTGTGTGTATGTGTATATATATATATATATGCTGTATTAGGCTACAATGTGTGATTTTTTAAAATTTTGGGATGGTGGTGTGCCACAGGATTTTTTAATGTAAAAAAGTGTGCCACGGCAAAAAAAAGGTTAAAAACCACTGATTTAGATATCCTTTGTTAAAGAAATAGCAATGCACATGGGTGAGCCAATCACATTAGGCAAATATGTGCAGCCACCAATCAGAATCTACTGAGCCTATCTAGATATGCTTTTCAGGAAGGAATATCAAGAGAATGAAGCAAATTAGATAACAGAAGTAAATCAGAAAGTTGTTTAAAATGATATTCTCTATCTGAATCATAAAAGAAAAAAAAATTGGGTTTAATGTCCCTTTAATTATAATCATCATATTGTTTAAAAGGCGTCTCTTCTTCACAACTGGAACCCTGCGTAGTGATATAAACTACATCCAAGAGCTTATCATTATTATACTATTAGTGTGGCAAAAATGGTGGTCAGCGTTTGGACTGATGTCAGTGATTCTAACACCAATTAGCTGCCTACATTAGCCTAGTAATTTATAGTGAAGGCAAAGGAAACAACTTCAAGTTCAAGGTGTCTTTAATTAAAACATTTGTTTTTGTCCACAGTCTGAAAATATCTCTAATTTTACTATTTTAATATATTTTATTTTCATCAGAAACATAAATTAATGAGTATCTAATGGGTCTTGATGATATAGTGATGACTTTCTACAGAGATAGATGGAAATAATTATAATAAACACTCTTTTATAGAGGAGATATCTGTTAGTCTCCAAAATTGGGTAGCGTACTAGCGCTGTTTATAAAACTATAACATGACTGAACCCTCAATTTGCACTTTATGGGTGGGGCAGGTTTATGAAATAAAGCAATAATAGGATCAGAGTGAATTGTAAAGGAAACGGCTGTTCCTACTTCTATGAAAACTTAATTCCAGAATAGAAAAATCAAGGAGCATGCCCTCCAAATATAGATCAAGCTTCTTTATGAATGAATGAAAAATCATATTTGTAAAAGTGCTGGGGTTAAATACCACCTAGTGGCCAATTTAGTGCTAGTCTGTAATACTTTCCAAGCTAATGATAGATAGATACTTCGACTATATATACAATAGATAGATACTTCGACAATAGATAGATACTTTGACTGAATGCCCATCTCCTCCTCCATCCCCCCCTTTCTCCTATCCCCTTTCCCTTAGCACCTTGAGACCCTCACGGGTGATTAGTTGGCACTCTATAAGTACCCAATAGTTAGATAGATAGATAGATAGATAGATAGAATGAGGTTTGTGCCATTACTTTGAAAATTTTGTTCCACTTTGACTCTTGAAGAGAGATATTCAGTTCACTTTCCTATTGTCGTGTATAAATAGGGAGGGAGGAAGATCAGTGCGAGATAAGTCATTTACAGATTAATGAGAGCAAACCCTAAATGGGAATCTCTCATTTTACTTTTAAATGGACATAATACCCATATGCTAAATCTAGACCCCATGTCAGAGTAATTGTTTAGTATTAGTAAATCATATGCATATCTACAGATTGTTTAGTATTAGTAAGTCATATGCATATCTACAGATTGTTTAGCATTAGTAAGTCATATGTGCAACTACAGATTGTTTAGTATTAGTAAATCATATGCATATCTACAGATTGTTTAGTATTAGTAAGTCATATGCATATCTACAGATTGTTTAGTATTAGTAAGTCATATGTATAACTACAGATTGTTTAGTATTATTAAGTCATATGCATAACTACAGATTGTTTAGTATTAGTAAGTCATATGTATAACTACAGATTGTTTAGTATTATTAAGTCATATGCATAACTACAGATTGTTTAGTATTAGTAAGTCATATGCATAACTACAGATTGTTTAGTATTAGTAAGTCATATGCATATCTACAGATTGTTTAGTATTAGTAAATCATATGCATAACTACAAATTGTTTAGTATTAGTAAGTCATATGCATAACTACAGATTGTTTAGTATTAGTAAGTCATATGCATATCTACAAATTGTTTAGCATTAGTAAGTCATATGTGCAACTTCAGATTGTTTAGTATTAGTAAGTCATATGCATATCTACAGATTGTTTAGTATTAGTAATTCATGTGCATAACTAGAGATTGTTTAGTATTAGTAAGTCATATGCATATCTACAAATTGTTTAGCATTAGTAAGTCATATGTGTAACTACAGATTGTTTAGTATTAGTAAGTCATATGCATATCTTCAGATTGTTTAGTATTAGTAAGTCATATGCATAACTACAGATTGTTTAGTATTAGTAAGTCATATGCATAACTACAGAATGTTTAGTATTAGTAAGTCATATGCCTAACTACAGATTGTTTAGTATTAGTAAGTCATATGTGCAACTACAGATTGTTTAGTATTAGTAAATCATATGCATATCTACAGATTGTTTAGTATTAGTAAGTCATATGCATATCTACAGATTGTTTAGTATTAGTAAGATATATGCATAACTACAGATTGTTTAGTATTAGTAAGTCATATGCATAACTACAGATTGTTTTATTATTAGTAAGTCATATGCATATCTACAGATTGTTTAGTATTAGTAAGTCATATGCATATCTACAGATTGTTTAGTATTAGTAAGTTATATGCATAACTACAGATTGTTTAGTATTAGTAAGTCATATGTGTAACTACAGATTGTTTAGTATTAGTAAGTCATATGCGTAACTACAGATTGTTTAGCATTAGTAACTCATATGCGTAACTACAGATTGTTTAGTATTAGTAAGTCATATGCATAACTACAGATTGTTTATTATTAGTAAGTCATATGCATAACTACAGATTGTTTAGTATTAGTAAGTCATATGCATAACTACAGATTGTTTAGTATTAGTAAGTGATATGCGTAACTATAGATTGTTTAGTATTAGTAAGTCATATGCATAACTACAGATTGTTTAGTGTTAGTAAGTCATATGTGCAAATACAGATTGTTCAGTATTTTTAACTTATATGCATAACTACAGATTGTTTACTATTAGTAAGTCATATGCATAACTACAGATTGTTTAGTATTAGTAAGTCAAATGTGCAACTACCCTTATATGCATAACTACAGATTGTTTAGTATCAGTAAGTCATATGTGCAACTACAGATTGTTCAGTATTTTTATCTTATATGCATAACTACAGATTGTTTAGTATTAGTAAGTCATATGCATAACTACAGACTGTTTAGTATTAGTAAATCATATGTGCAACTACAGATTGTTTAGTATTTTTAACTTATATGCATAACAACAGATTGTTTACTAATAGTAAGTCATATGCGTAACTACAGATTGTTTTGTATTAGTAAGTCATATGCATAACTACAGATTGTTTAGTATTAGAAAGTCATATGTGTAACTACAGATTGTTTAGCATTAGTAAGTTATATACATAACTACAGATTGTTTAGCATTAGCAAGTCATATGCATAACTACAGATTGTTTAGTATTAGTAAGTCATATGCATAACTACAGATTGTTTAGCATTAGTAACTCATATTATTATTATTATTATATTTTATTTATGAAGCGTCAACATATTCCGCAGCACTGTCCATGGATACAATTCATTTAAATAAAACAGTACAAGACTTGTAAAAGACAGGACAAAATTTACAAACACATACAGGAGGGATTGAGGGCCCTATTCCCGTGGGAATTTATAATCTAGAAGGGTAGGAGGTTGAGAAACAGGAGGTGAGGACTGCAAGATTTGGAAAGATGTTAATACAGAGTTAGATGAGGGAAATGTTAGGTAAGTGAAGTTAATTTATTATTGAGTTGGGTGGTAGGCTTCTCTGAACAGAAAAGTCTTCAGAGAGCAAGGAAGACAGATTAGGGCAAAGCCTGACAGCACAAGAGAGAGTGTTCCAGAGGGTAGGTGCTGCACGACAGAAGTCCTGCAGTCTAGCATGAGAAGAGGTGATAGTTGCGGATGCAAGGAGTAGGTCATTGTTGGATCTTAGTGGACAGGCTGGAGTATACTTGTGTATTAGAGAGGATATGCAGAGGGGAGCGGCGTTGGTGAGAGCTTTGTATGTAAGGGTGAGAATTTTGAATTTAATTCTGCTGTGAATGGGGAGCCAATGAAGGGACTCGCAGAGAGGTGCAGCAGATGCAGATCGACGGGAAAGGTGGATCAGCCTGGTGGAGGCATTTAGGATAGATTGAAGGGGGGAGAGGCGGGAAAGAGGAAGGCCAGCGAGTAGGTTATGGCAGTAGTCAAGTCGGGAGATAACAAGGGAGTGGATTATTTGCTTTGTGGTGTCAGCACTCAGAAAAGGGCAAATTTTGGAAATATTGCATAGATGGTTGCGGCAGGATGTAGAAAGCGATTGGATATGGGGGACGAAGGATAGATTTGACTCAAGTGTGACTCTGAGGTAGCGGACTTGGGGCGTGTGTAACTACAGATTGTTTAATATTAGTAAGTCATATGTGTAACTACAGATTGTTTGTTATTAGTAAGTCATATGCATAACTACAGATTGTTTAGTATTAGTAAGTCATATGCATAACTTCAGATTGTTTAGTATTATTAAGTCA
Organism: Bombina bombina; assembly: GCF_027579735.1. Classification (NCBI taxonomy): domain Eukaryota; kingdom Metazoa; phylum Chordata; class Amphibia; order Anura; family Bombinatoridae; genus Bombina; species Bombina bombina. The sequence goes on along the minus strand of NC_069505.1, from coordinate 232,157,254 downwards.
TATTCGTAACTTTAGAATGTTTATTATTAGTAAGTCATATGCGTAACTACAGATTGTTTAGTATTAGTAAGTCATATGCGTAACTACAGATTGTTTAGTATTAGTAAGTCATATGTGTAAGATTGTTTAGTATTAGTAAGTCACATGTGTAACTACAGATTGTTTAGTATTAGTAAGTCATATGCATAACTACAGATTGTTTGGTATTAGTAAGTCATATGCATAACTACAGATTGTTTAGTATTATTAAGTCATATTCGTAACTTTAGATTGCTTATTATTAGTAAGTCATATGCGTAACTACAGATTGTTTAGTATTAGTAAGTCATCTGCGTAACTACAGATTGCTTAGTATTAGTAAGACATATGTGTAACTACAGATTGTTTAGCATTAGTAAGTCATATGTGCAACTACAGATTGTTTAGTATTAGTAAGTCATATGCGTATCTACAGATTGTTTTGTATTAGTAAGTCATATGTGCAACTACAGATTGTTTAGTATTAGTAAGTCATATGCGCAACTACAGATTCTTTAGTATTAGTAAGTCATATGTGCAACTACAGATTCTTTAGTATTAGTAAGTCATATGCGTAACTGCAGATTGTTTAGTATTAGTAAGTCATATGCGCAACTACCGATTCTTTAGTATTAGTAAGTCATATGTGCAACTACAGATTCTTTAGTATTAGTAAGTCATATGCGTAACTGCAGATTGTTTAGTATTAGTAACTCATATGCGTAACTACAGATTGTTTAGTATTAGTAAGTCATATGCGTAACTACAGATTGTTTAGTATTAGTAAATCATATTTCAAATTACAGTTTGTTTAGTATTAGTAAGACATATTCGTAACTATTATTTATTTATTGCACAGTGGATACAAATGTTTTTTATATATAAACATTATAAAAGAGAAATAGAATAATGCTGCTACTTGATATTTATTTATGATGCATATACACAGATGATGCAAAATGTGATTACAAAGTAACAATCTGGAGAAATTTGAGAGGTGCAGACAGACGGTAACTGATATAAAACTTGCTGAGGATTTTTGATCCAGAATATTTACGCGAGAAATTAGATAATCTTCCCTGTAGAAAGAACGTGAGCAGTATAAACAACATTTAGTCTGTCATTGTTGTTATTTTAGCAGAAAATGAATCAGAGAAAAACATTCTTAAATTTCCAGTTTTAAAACCATATTATCTACTTCTTTGCAGAAGCTTCCCGACTGGAGCTGGTAATGCCATGGGATTGTTTATTGAGGGGCCACATTCTTTCTCTGGTGGCAAAAAATGATGTTTTGAGAGATGATCTTTTATTTAATAAGATTAAACTTATTAAATACTTTATTTGATGTTCATTGAATGAGTGAGACACAGATCTCTGACCAGTTTCACATATCAAGTTCACATTAAGATTCTTCTATTCAAACATTGGTTCATGACACATGATTAAAACATGTCTCAAAATAATCCGAAACTCAATTACACTTCTCTTTTATTCTAGACATTTTTTTGTATGGACATTTGGGATCTCCAGTTAATTTTATATTTATAATATGTTTCCTTTTTATCTTTTTACCCAGACAAATTGTTTGACACCGTGGAGACAAACCTTAATTAAGTGATTTCCAGACACTATGTTAAGTGATGAAAATGATACCCCCGAACAGATTATAAAACGGCATGTGGAAGAATAATGAAGAGATTAAGAGAAGGATATGAATTTGATGTAAAGAGGAGGATGTATAGTGAAGGATATTGAAAGATTATGATTTCAGATGGGATTATGTCTCTGTTATATGAATCTAATGGTTTATTATGTTTTAATTCACTTTTCTCATATTCTGAAAGTTTCATGTTAATGTGCAAGTTCTGTGTGTCCTAATCTAATGAAAACAATGTACCAACAATTAAAAAATACAATTATTTGAAGACAGACTAAAACCCAATTGTTAAATTAAAGGAACAGTCTACTTAAGAATTGTTATTGTTTGAAAAGACAGATAATCCCTTTATTACATATTCCCCAGGTTTGCATAACCAACACAGTTATAATAATACAAAACCTGGCCTGTTAGAGAGACCTGAGGCAGGTTTGAAAACCCCAGATATAGAACATTCAATTTAAACAGCTTTCCATTTTACTTTTATTATCAAGTTTGCTTCTTTCTCTTTCTAACTTTTGCTGAAGCAGACGCAATGCACTTCTGGACGTTTTCTGAACACATTGTATGAGCCAATGACAAGAGGCAAATATGTGCAGACACTAAGCAGCAGTTAGCTCCCAGTAATGCCTTCCAGATTAATGAACCTGCCTAGTGCCTAGGTATGCTTTTCAATAAAGAATATCAAGAAACCATAGCAAATTTGATATTACAATAAAATTGGAAAGTTTAAAAGTGCATGTGCTATCCAAATCATGAAAAATGTAATTTTGTCTTTACTGCCCTTTTAAGAGGACATAATACTGAGGCAGTTTGTTCCTGTGCAGAATAAACCAGTTAGTTATGTGTTAGTTGCACTCATCATCTATTGAACAGTAGATTCCCAGGAGTCAGTTATACATTTTAATGCTTATTTACAGTGGGGCAAAAAAGTATTTAGTCAGCCACCAATTGTGCAAGTTCTCCCACTTAAGAAGTAATTTTCATCATGGGTATACCTCAACTATGAGAGACAAAATGTGGAAACAAATCCAGATAATCACATTGTCTGATTTGGAAAGAATTTATTTGCAAATTATGGTGGAAAATAAGTATTTGGTCACCTTACAAACAAGCAAGATTTCTGTCTCTCACAGACCTGTATCTTCTTCTTTAAGAGACTCCTCTGTCCTCCACTCATTACCTGTATTAATGGCACCTGTTTGAACTTGTTATCAGTATAAAAGACACCTGTCCACAACCTCAAAGAGTCACACTCCAAACTCCACTATGGTGAAGACCACAGAGCTGTCGAAGGACACCAGAAACAAAATTGTAGACCTGCACCAGGCTGGGAAGACTGAATTTGCAATAGGCAAGCAGCTTGGTGTGAAGAAATCAACTGTTTGAGCAATAATTAGAAAATGGAAGACATACAAGACCACTGATAATCTCCCTCGATCTGGGGCTCCACGCAAGATCTCAAAATGATCACAAGACCGGTGAGCAAACATCCCAGAACCACATGGGGGGACCTAGTGAATGACCTGCAGAGAGCTGGGACCAACGTAACAAAGTCTACCATCAGTAACACACTATTCCGCCAGGGACTCAGATCCTGCAGTGCCAGACGTGTCCCCCTGCTTAAGCCAGTACATGTCCGGGCCCGTCTGAAGTATGCCAGAGAGCATTTGGATGATCCAGAAGATTGGGAGAATGTCATATGGTCAGGTGAAACCAAAGTAGAACTGTTTGGTAGAAACACAACTCGTCGTGTTTGGAGGAGAGAGAATACTGAGTTGCAACCAAAGAACACCATACTTACTGTGAAGCATGGGGGTGGCAACATCATGCTTTGGTGCTATTTCTCTGCAAAGGGAACAGGACGACTGATCCGTGTACATGAAAGAATGAATGGGGCCATGTATCGTGAGATTTTGAGTGCAAACCTCCTTCCATCAGCAAGGGCATTGAAGATGAAACGTGGCTGGGTCTTTCAGCATGACAATGATCCCAAACACACCGCCCGGGCAACGAAGGAGTGGCTTCATAAGAAGCATTTCAAGGTCCTGGAGTGGCCTAGCCAGTCTCCAGATCTCAACCCCATAGAAAACCTTTGGAGGGAGTTGAAAGTCTGTGTTGCCCAGCGACAGCCCCAAAACATCACTGCTCTAGAGGAGATCTGCATGCAGGAATGGGCCAACATACCAGCAACAGTGTGTGACAACCTTGTGAAGACTTACAGAAAACGTTTGACCTCTGTCATTGCCAACAAAGGATATATAACAAAGTATTGAGATGAACTTTTGATATTGACCAAATACTTATTTTCCACCATAATTTGCAAATAAATTCTTTCCAAATCAGACAATGTGATTGTCTGGATTTGTTTCCACATTTTGTCTCTCATAGTTGAGGTTTACCTATGATGAAAATTACCGGCATCTCTCATCTTCTTAAGTGGGAGAACTTGCACAATTGGTGGCTGACTAAATTCTTTTTTGCCCCACTGTACTTACAAAAAAGCTCCAGTGGAGCTTACATTAATCCCATTAAAAAGGTGACCCATTTAACACCAGCAATCATATCCCTGAATTCTGTTTCTAGCCAGAAATGTATCTAAACCATTTCTTTAATGTATCTAAGGTATAGGCATTCACTACCTTCTCAGGTAATGAGTTCCACAATGTGATTTCTCTTACGGTTTTATTGTTAATATAATTTAAACTCAGTTTATATCAATTTCCCTTGTGCATTTTCACATCAACTGGTCAAATTTGCACGTTTACAGGTGCGCGATAAATAACCAGCCAGTAAAAGTGAATGTTTTTTGCTGCTGCAAGCTCGTGGTAGCAATTAACACTCATAAAATTAACCAAAGATCAGATCTCTGTTTAATTTTATAAATGTCTCCCAATTGCCCTCAAATTACGTATAGTGTTGCTTTATTAAAAAAAAACAAAAAAAAAACGCATCTTTAATTTTATTAAAAAAACTGCACAATGCAATTTTATGGTGTTAAAGTTGACCGGTGTGACTTTTCGGTCTATGGGGACTGTGTGTTCTTAATAAATATATATACAGGTAGCCCTCAGTTTACACCGGGGTTAGGTTCCAGAAGGAATGGTTGTAAATCGAAACCATTGTAATTTGAAACCCAGTTTATAATGTAAGTCAATGGGAAGTGAGGGAGATAGGTTCTAGACCCCTCTAAAAATTGTCTTAAGTAACACCTAATACATTATTTTTAAAGCTTTGAAATGAAGACTTTCAATTCTAAACAGCATTATAAACCTAATAAAATAATCACACAACACAGAATATATAATTAAACTAAGTTAAATGAACAAAAACATTTGCTAAACAGCATTATAAACCTAATAAAATAATCACACAACACAGACTTCACTTGCATTTTTCTGCAAACAGATCTTTCTATGCATTCCAATCTGGACTGATTTATAGACAGGAAGATCTTGTTCCTTTGAAATCTGCTCGATAGCTCAGGTCTGGTTAAACTGATTAATTTCAGCTTGCTTGGCTTTGCTGCAACACAAGCGGACAGCTCCACCTACTGATTATTTTAATAAATGCACTGCTTCTCAATGCTTTTCAATATCAGTCACATGACTGGAAAAAAAGGTTGTTATTCTGAAATGGTGTAAATTGAACAGTTGTAAAACGAGGGCCACCTGTATATATTTATGTGTTACTATGTGTATATACATATATATTTAGTGTTACTATGTGTATATATATATATATACACATAAATATATATGTATATAAACATATACATATATAAATATATATAAAAATGTGCTGCCCATCGGTGCACGATTTACCCACTTTGCTGTGCTAGGTTCTCATGCAGTGTATCACAGAATTCGAACAATGCTCTTATTGAAACCTATTGAAGCTCACTCTCATGAGTGTAAAGCTTCCGTGCAATACGAATGCGAGGTCGCATTCGCATTGCACCTAACTTGTAATATCAGCGCACATTTGAGCGTGCCGGTATTACTTAGTTGAGCGCAAATATCACTTTCACTAGAAGCGATATTTTGCACTCCACTTATAATTAGCCCTAAATAAATAGACTTTACCACTTGGAGTGTAATAAGATACATTTGCAAAGTCTCATAAGCCTAACATTATTTGTGTTTTTTGTTTTTAGAGAATACTGTAGGATCCTGTTTAGAACTCAGTAGGAATATATAATTTGTAACAGACCTATACATTTCAGTTTAAGCTAAAGATTACACTGTACAAAGACCTTCCTGGTGAGAGGTATATTTAAAGTGAATGTAAATTTTCATGAACTAGTGCCCGTTTTTTAAAAATACTATTAAAAACAGGGGCACTTTCATTCATGAAAGTTTACATTGCACCATATTTTTGGAAATACTTCCCTTTCTCTTGTGCAAATCCAGATCGCCGATCCCCCGCCCACTTCTCCTGCTATACTTACACAGCAATGGCAAAACCAGCTTCCTCCAATCACGGAGTGGACTCACGAGATGGACGCTCTGGGGGGGAGCCATGATTGGAGGAAGCCGGTTTAGTCATTGGTGACGTATGGAACTGCGGGCTCGGGGATCGCTGATCTGGCTTTGCACAAAAGAAAGTATTTGTAAAAATACAGTGCAATGTAAACTTTCATGAAAGTGCCCCTATTTTTAATAGTATTTTTAAAAAGCAGGCACTAATTCATGAAAGTTTACATTCACTTTAAAAACGATATTGCTACATTTAAAGGGACACTAAACCCAAAATGTTCTTTCATGATTCAGGTAGAGAATACAATTTTAAACACATTTCAAATTTACTTCTATTATCCAATTTGTTTCATTTTTTAGATATCCTTTGTTGAAAAAATAGCAATGCACATGTGTGAGCCAATCACATGAGGCATCTATATTCAGCCACCAATCAGCAGCTACTGAGCCTATCTAGATATGCTTTTCATCAAAGAATATCAAGAGAATGAAACAAATTAGATAATAGAAGTAAATTAGAAAGTTGTTTAAAATTGCATGCTCTTTCTAAATCATGAAAGAAAAATTTGGGTTTCATATCCCTTTAAGTCAAATAGATTGTACATACACGTTTGTGCAATACATTTAAACAAACAAAAACACGTGATAAAAATGTAAAACATATGTATGATACATTCAACAGCTGTAATTATAAAGGTAAACACTAGAGGGAGCAATTTTCTAAAAGTCAGATTTTTATTTTGTTACGAAAAAAACAACATTGCTATATATATATATATATTTGTGTATATACATAGCGAGAAAGCGATACACAAGTGTTCTATTAACTAATAGCATATGTGATACACATTTACTACATTTTTAAAATATGAACAACTTTTTAGGATAATACATTTTTTATAACTAAATCAGTGATCAACCATGAATGTAAACTCATAGTCAATTTGAGATTATACACATACATACATACATACACACACGTCGGTAATGCTAACATTACCAAATGTTGGCATTTCTTTAACCCTTAGTTACTCTATTTAAAACTGAAAAAAGTATCATTAAAGTGGCAACAAACTGAAAATAAATGTATTATTCATAATGTTTTTGCTACATGTCTGGGCATGTACTTTAGTTAATAATAGTTTTCTTTCTTATTGTTATCTGTGAAAAACAGAGATGTATATCACTGTAGATCAGAACAGGAGTTGACTTCTCTATTTGGTATTACACACTACACATTTTTTATGCATTTTTGCAATTATTTCACACTCTCAACTGTCAAAAAGCATAAATCATCAGTTACAACAAGGAAGAAGTGGTTTTGATAGGATATAACAAACAATATTGTTACAAGTCATATATGTGTTATACATTCATTTAATGGGTTTTAATAAATATCATCAAATGTAAGTATTTGGTGAAATGTATGTTTTTTTAATACTGTATTAAAGTGAATGTAAATTTTGATGCTAAATTGCCCGGTTTTTAAAAATTTGATTAAAAACATGGGCACTTTAAGTCATCAAAATTTACATTTCACTTGTGCTGGGAAAAAATACTTACCTTTTAAACTTGGCAGTCGCTCCAGCTTCCTCTGGTCGTTGCAAGCCATTTCTGATGTCAGAAATGATGGATAGGTCATCCTCCAATCATGACTTGCCCCCGGGGGAATCAGTGTCTGATTCAATGCCGTGATTGGAGGAAGACGGATTCCTCATTTTAGACCCAGGAAGAGGCTTTGCGACGGGTGGAGGAAGCTGGAGCGGCTGTCAAGATTAAAAGATAAGTAATTTTTCACAACAGGAGTGAAATATAAATTTTGATGAATTAAAGAGCCATTATTTTTAATAAAATTTTTAAAAACCGGACACTTTAGGATCAAAATTTACATTCACTTTAAAACAGATACTCCAACCTCAAAGGAAACCTCATTAAAGGAATGAGACATTTGACATTAAATTTAATGTACATAAAAACAAGTTATTTTAAAATCATGAAGTCAACATTAAACATTCACAATTTATTTCCAATTTACTCGTTACTTTGTTCACTTGGTATCCTTTGTTAAAGAATACACCTACATAGACTCATAGGAGTTCCGTAGTATGCAAACATTGCTGCCATTGAGTGATAAAGACACATGCTGTGTCCCATGCCTACCTAAATATGTATACATTGAACATATTATTATTATTATTATTATTATTATTATTATAATAATAATAATAATTATTATTATTATTATTATTATTATTATTATTATATTAATTAATAATACTTAATATGAACCATGCAAATTTTGTTTTGATTTTCATATTTTTTTTTTTTTTTAATTTCTTAAATTGCTATATCACTGAGTTTATATTCCATGCTCAGGTTTTCCATATTTCTTGGCAGAAATAAATAAAATGTCTAGGAGCAACAACAGCTCATGCAAAGTCAAGAGCATATTGCATACACATTGTCTATCATAAGCTGCATCACTCACTACAGAGTTACAAATTGCCTCTGAAAGCAACAGAAGCATACAAACTTTGTGTTGGGAGCTTCATGAAATGGGTTTCTACGGCCAATAAGCTGTACACAAGCCCAACATCTACATAAGCAATGCCAAGCGTCATCTGGAGTGGTGTAAAGCAGGCGCCACTGGACTCTGGAGCAGTGGAAATGTGTCCGCTGGAGTGAATTATGATCCAGTATCTGGCAATCTAATGGAAGAATCTTTTTTTTTCCAGTGAAGGAACTTAAGTGGCCTACACAGAGCCCTGACCTTTTTCCTCACTGAACACCTCTGGGATAAACTGGAACACTAAATATAAACCAGACCTTTTAGTCCAAAGTCTGCGCTTTACCTCACAAATGCTTGTTTGGCTGGATAGGCACAAATTCCCACAGACACACTCCAATATCTTGTGGTGGCTCTTCTAGCTGCAAAGGGGGGGGGGGGGGGACTCCATAGTTTGGAATGGGATATGTGTGATGATCAAGTGTCTCTATACTTTTGGCCACATAGTATGTGTGTGTGTGTGTGTATATACTATTGGCAGGCCCGGACTGACCATAGGAAATACAAGGCAAATGCCTGGTGGGCCAGTTTATCTTAGCCCCGCCCACATACCGAGTGCCCCGAACATTTTATTATAGTGTTCTGTGTGCTGGGCTTGTGCTGTGAGACTGAGCATCTTCCTACTGGCAAGTTTGTCTCACAGTTGCTGTATGCAAGAGACATAATGGCTGCTACAGTCTGATGTGGCCGAGGGTGGGAGGAGCAGCAGGGGCCTCTGAGATCTGTGCTGGGTGGACTGGCCTGGCTGACTGGGGGGAACTGAAAAAGGACAACATGTGACCTGTAGCAGCACGCGCAGGAGGTAAGAGAGGGTGAGGGAGGTAGCCTGTAGCCAGTGAGTTACTAGCAGGGGATGGAACTACCAGTGATGAAGGGGGGCCCAACTTCAGACAGGTTGTGTACTGTTTTTATTTTTTATTTTTGCAGGGGGGGGAAGCACCCACGGGGGGCACCCACAGGGGGGGTAGCCATGGGAGGAGGCAGCCATGACGGCTCTGGCTGGAGTGGAGAGATGCTCACTGCTCAGCTCAATGCACATGCTGTGATCCCTAGCTCTAGCTGGAATGCATTAGTATTTAAAATCCTAAAAATGTTGCCTATCAGAGGGTCTAGTAGCGGGGGCTTGATTTATTGCAGGGGGGCTGGGGCATCTTTTTTTGTTGGGGGCATCATTTTATTGCATTAGGGCTGAGGGCATCATTTATTGCAGGGGTGCTGGGGGCATAATTTTATTGCTGGGGCATAATTTATTGCAGGGGGCCTGGGGGCATCATTATATTGCTGGGGCATCATTTTATTGCAGGGGTGCTGGGGGCATCATTTTATTACAGGGGGCATCGTTTTATTGCAGGGGGCTGGGGCCATCATTTATTGCATGGGGCTGGGGGCATCAATTTATTGCAGGGGGCTGGGGGCCAGAGGCATCATTTTATTGCTGGGAGCATCATTTTATTGCAGGGGTGCTGGGGAATCATTTTATTGCAGTGGGTCTGGGCATCATTTTATTGCAGGGGGCTGGGGGCATCATTTTATTGCAGGGGGCTGGGGGAATCATTTATTGCTGGGGGGATCATTTATTGCAGGGAAGATGGGGGCATAATTTCATGGCTGGGGCATCATTTTATTGCAGGGGCTGGGGGAATCATTTATTGCAGGGCGCATAATTTATTACAGGGGGCTAGGGGCATCATTTATTGCAGGGGAGCTGGGGGCATCATTTTATTGCAGACATTAATGGGGTTGCATTACTGCGATCACCCTTCCGGTGTTAGGTTTTTCTCTAACACTCTCTACCCATTGATATCTATGGGGTAAAGCGTGCACGAGCACGTCAAAGCAGCCCTTGGATTTTGTGCGGTATTGAGCTTAATGCCACTATACCGCACACCATATCGCACGCACAAGGAGACTTTTCAGAAACTCGTAATGGCAGTGCTATGGGGGGGGAGGGGTGAAATAAGACAACTTTTGTTGCGTTCGTTTTGCACCCTGTTTAGCGCAAAACTCGTAATCTAGGTGATGGTATCTAACAGACTTGTGTTCCTAAATAATGTGGGGTCTAATAGACTTGTGTTCCTAAATATTATGGTGTCTAATAGACTTGTGTTCCTAAATAATGTGGGGTCTAATAGACTTGTGTTCCTAAATAATATGCACCTAGATTACAAGTTTTGCGCTATAGAGGGTGCAAAGCGAATGCAACAAAAGTTGCGTTATTTCACCCTCCATAGCGCTGCCATTACGAGTTTTTGAAAAGCCTCCTTGTGCATGCGATATGGTTGCAATGAGCTCCATACCGCACAAAATCCAAGCGCTGCTTTTACGTGCTCGTGCACACTTTCCCCATAGATATCAATAGGGAGAAAGTGTTAGGAAAAAACACTAACACCTGCGTTCGCGGAATGAAAACCTCCGTAAAGCAACCCCATTGATGGGGAATTTTTTTTTAAGTTTAAACCTAACACTCTAACATATACCCCATGTCTAAACAACCCTAATCTGCTGCCCTTGACATCGCTGACACCTACATAAACTTATTAAACCTTAATCTGCCACCCCCAACATCGCAGCCACCAAATAAATCTATTAACCCCTAAACCTAACAACCCCCTAACTTTAAATTAAAATTACAAGATCTCTAGCTTAAAATAAATAAAAACTTACCTGGGAAATTAAAAAAAAACTTAGTTTAAACTATATATTAAACTAAGATTACTATTATACTAAAATTAAAATAACTAATCGGTTAATAAATTACTCATTAAAAAAATGCTCACTACTAAAAAAAAAATAATAATCTACAGTTGCAAAAAATTAAAAATACTAAATTACAAAAACTAAAAAAATACTAAATTATGAAAAATAACAAACAAAATTATCCAAAATAAAAACAATTACACTTAATCTAATAGCCCTATCAAAATAAATAAAATAAAAAACTAATTTAAACAAAAAAAAATTGCGCTCTTATGCTGACAATAAAATATGTTAAAATCTGAAAGTGAATATGCAATCTCAATACAATTAATCTGACATCAACAAATGTCCTTAAGGTCTCAAAATGGGGGTACCAAAAAGGACTAGACCACAGTACCTTGTAAAGGAGAAATTTTGTTTAAATGTTAAAATCTTGCAGCTGGTGTCTTGCAGGTTCTTTCCTTGATTATGGAAAAACTGTTTCCTCTGAAGAAAAGTTATATCTCAATCGTTGTGCCTCTGTAGTGCAGCCTTGTTCCAGCCAGCAATTCACCAGTCTTGGCTCGAGAGTAGTAACATAAAACAAAGAAGAAAAAACAGGCGCACAAGGCACGATTCAAGTGTAAACGTTTAATAACAAAGTGACACGCACAGTAATGATTGCACTTACTAGACAAAAATAAATGATGTGCATTAAAACAAAACTCCTGGGATCTGCCTTCAAGCCTTTGAAAAAGCCCGGCCGAAGTCGGGGGAAACGCGTCAGGCCAGTCACTACATACTATCACTCCTTTTGGGAAGCAGAATAATCTGTATGCAGAAGCCGGTTACACGCTCAGGTTAAGGATCTGGATCACCATCACCTGAAGTTGTTTGACTGAGAGCTGCAAGGAGAAGGACCATCTGTGCCACTGTTACAGGAGCTGCAGATCCCAGGAGTTTTGTTTTAATGCACATAATTTATTTTTGTCTAGTAAGTGCAATCATTACTGTGCGTGTGTCACTTTGTTATTAAACGCTTACACTTGAATCGTGCCTTGTGCGCCTGTTTTTTCTTCTTTGTTTAATGTAAAAAAAAACCTAGCCTACAATAAACTACCAATAGCCCTTAAAAGGGCCTTTTGTAGGGCATTGCCCTAAAGTAATCAGCTTTTTTCAATGAAAAAAATACAAAGACCCCCCAACAGTAAAACCCACCACCCAACCAACCCCCCAAAATAAAAACCTAACTCTAAAAAAAAAAACCTAAGCTACCCATTGCCCTGTAAAGGGCATTTGTATGGGCATTGCCCTTAAAAAGGCATTTACCTTTTTTTATTACCCTTTAAAGGACATTCAGCTCTTTTAAGAAAAGCCCAAACCCTAATCTAAAAACAAAACCCCCACAAAAAATGTTTAAAAAAACCTAACACTAACCCCGACGATCCACTTACAGTTTCTGAAGTCCGGACATCCAGGAGGCAAGAAGTCATCATGCAGGTGACGAGGTCTTCATCCAACCAGACGGCTTCTATCTTCATCAGGGCGGAGCGAAGCGGTTCCATCCTGAAGACATCCGGTGCGGAGCTTCCTCTTCAAACGGTCGCCGCTGTATACTGAATCTTCAATCCAAGGGAGCCTTTTCATGAGAGCTACTGAAATTCTATTGGCTATTCAAATCAGCCAATAGGATCTCAGTAGCTCTCATCCTATTGGCTGATTTGACAGCCAATAGGATTTCAGTAGCTCTCATCCTATTGGCTGATTTGAATTTCCAAAATCAAATCAGCCAATAGGAATGCAAAGGACGCAATTTTGAAAAGGCTCCCTTGCATTGAAGATTCAGTATATGGCGGCGACCGTATGAAGAGGATGCTTCACGCCGGATGTCTGCAGGATGGAACCGCTCCTCACCGCCGGGATGAAGATAGAAGATGCCGCCTGGATGAAGATAGAAGACACCACCTGGATGGGTGAAGACCTCGCCGCCTGGATGAAGATTTCCCGCCGCCTGGATGAGGATGGATGTCTGGACTTAAAAAACTGTAAGTGGATTGTCGGGGGTTAGTGTTAGGTTTATTTAAACTTTTTTTGGGTGGGTTTTTTTTTAGATTAGGGTTTGGGCTTTTCTTAAAAGAGCTGAATGCCCTTTTAAGGGCAAGATAAAGAGCTGAATGCCCTTTTAAGGGCAATGCCCATACAAATGCCCTTTTCAGGGCAATGGGGAGCTTTTTTTAGAGTTAGGTTTTTATTTTGTGGGATTGGTTGGGTGGTGGGTTTTACTGTTGGGGGATCTGCTTTTTTTTCAGGGAAAAGAGCTGATTTATTTAGGGCAATGTCCTACAACAGGCCCTTTTAAGGGCTATTTGTAGTTTATTGTAGGCTATTTTTTTTATTTTGGACAAGTCTGACTGGGGTGATTGACAGCCTCTGCTGGCATGCGATTGGCCTCGTTCTAGAAAGGGGCAGTGCTTCTTAAATGTCGGCCTATGTGTCTAGTGCTGGTTGTTCCAGAGCTCATGGTATTCAGATTCTTTGGATCTGACACTGAACCTTGAATCTCTGATGCTTACCTTGAGTTTTAGCCTGTCACCTCAGTTATTGCCTAATCCCTCCTGATACTGCATATTTCATACATCAGGCTAAAGGGAAATAAATTCAGGAGAGATGTGTAGTGTTTGAAATCATTTTAAAGCCTGAGGGAGACTCTAAAAATCCATGGAAAATTACAGAGATTAGCGGCTGGATTAAAAATCAAGTATAGTGTACATTGTGTTAAAACCTTGTGCATGGTCCCACACAATCATTCAAGCTTAAACTTAGGGACTAAAACACATATTTTTTTCTTTCATGATTCAGATAGAGCAGCGATTGTAAGCAAGTTTCTAATTTACTCCTATTATCAATTTTTCTTCGTTATCTTGCTATCTTTATTTGAAAAGGCAGGAATGTAAACTTTAGAGCCGGCCCATAATAGATTCAGCATCTAGGTAGCGCTTGCTGATTGGTGGTTACATTTAGCCACCAATAAGCAAGTGCTACCCATGGTGCTGAACCAAAAATGGACTGGCTCCTAAGCTTACATTCCTGCTTTACAAATAAAGATTCCAAGAAAATGAAGAAAAATTGATAATAGGATTAAATTAGAAAGTTGCTTTAAATTGCTACTCTATCTGAATCAGGAAAGAAAAAAATTGGGCATTGTGTCCCTTTAAGAGGAAAGAAACATCAAAATTGAAATGTGCATAGGTGCATTTCAATTTTAAATAGAAGCATTTTTCCACTATAATTCTATTACCAGAAATGCTACTAGTAAATTATTAATCTTTTTCAGTGGCATACTCACATATTCACATATCTTCAAGCACCAACTCTGCTCAAATCCTTAAAGGGACAGTCAAGTCCAAAAAAATCTTTCATGATTTAAATAGGGCATGCAATTTTAAACAACTTCCCAATTTACTTTTATCACCAATTTTGCTTTGTTCTTTTGGTATTCTTAGTTGAAAGCTAAAACTAGGAGGTTCATATGCTAATTTCTTAGACCTAGAAGACTGCCTCTAATCTGAATACATTTTGACCACTAGAGGGCATTAGTTCACATGTTTCATATAGATAACATTGAGCTCATGTACGTAAAGTGACCTAGGACTGAGCACTGATTGGCTAAAATGCATGTCTGTCAAAAGAACTGAAATAAGGGGCAGTCAGCAGAAGCTTAGATACAAGATAATTACAGAGGTAAAAAGTATATTAATATAACTGTGTTGGTTGTGCAAAACTGGGGAATGGGTAATAAAGGGATTATATTTCTTTTTAACCAACAAAAATTCTGGTGTTGACTGTCCCTTTAATTAGTGTCATACAAGTCATTGCTGACTTTCTGAGCAGGTGCAGTGTTTGAATACGAGTGCTCCGGCCTTCACAGCACTGAAAAACAATAATAGCTTACTAGAAGCATTTTTTCTGTTGGAAGTGTATTTAAAAAAATGCTTCTAATTAAAACTGAAATGCAATCCCTTTAATTTGGTATTACAAGTTGCTGGTTAAATTGTTTAATCATTTTAGCATGTTTGATACATTTAAAGTGTGCAGCAACTTTCAAAGGAAAGTGCAAAGGGATATTAAAGGGCTCTTTTCACTTATATCATGGTTTGAAAACCTGGTATCAACTATAACAGTTTGCGTGTGTGCTTTCAAATACAGTTTAAGATGATGCGGTAAGAAATTGAGATTAAATCTTAATACCAGGAAAAAAGGGTTAATAAGATAAAAACTTTGAGGAAGAGATATCTAATACTCTGCAGACTGCCCCCTTATCTCATTTATATTAATATACTTTTTACCTCTGTGTTTACCTTGTATCTAAGCATCTGGAGATTGCCCCTTATCTCAGTTATATTAATATACTTTGTACCTCTGTAATTACCTTGTATCTAAGCCTCTGCAGGCCTCCCATTATCTCAGTTATAGTAATATACCTATTACCTCTATGATTACCTTCTATCTAAGACTCTGCAGACTGCTCCTTATCTCAGTTATATTAATATACTTTTTACCTCTGTGATTACCTTGTATCTAAGCCTCTGCAGACTGCTCCCTTATCTCAGTTATATTAATATACTTTTTACCTCTGTGATTACTTTATATCTAAGCCTCTGCAGACTGCCCACATATCTCAGTTATATTAATATACCTTTTACCTCTATGATTAAATTGTATCTAAGCTTCTGCAGACTGCTCCTTATCTCAGTTATATTAATATACTTTTTACCTCTGTGATTACCTTGTATCTAAGTCTCTGCAGACTGCTCCTTAGCTCAGTTATATTAATATACTTTTTACCTCAGTGATTACCTTGTATCTAAGCCTCTGCAGACTGCTCCTTATCTCAGTTATATTAATATACTTTTTACCTCTGTGATTACCCTGTATCTAAGCCTCTGCAGACTGCCCCTTATCTCAGTTATATTAATATACTTTTTACCTCTGTAATTTTCTTGTATCTAAGCCTCTGCAGACTGCCACTTATCTTAGTTATATTAATATGCTTTTTACCTCTGTGATTACCTTGTATCTAACCCTCTGCAGACTGCTCCTTATCTCAGTTATATTAATATACTTTTTACCTCTATGATTACCTTGTATCTAACCCTCTGCAGACTACTCCTTATCTCAGTTATATTAATATACCTTTTACCTCTGTGATTACCTTGTATCTAAGCCTCTGCTGACTGCCTCCTTATCTCAGTTATATTAATATACTTTTTACCTCTGTGATTACCCTGTATCTAAGCCTCTGCTGACTGCCTCCTTATCTCAGTTATATTAATATACTTTTTACCTCTGTGATTACCTTGTACCTAAGCCTCTGCAGACTGTCTCCTTATCTCTGTTATATTAATACACTTTTTACCTCTGTGATTACCTTGTATCTAAGCCTCTGCAGACTGCTCCTTATCTCAGTTATATTAATATACTTTTTACCTCTGTGATTACCTTGTATCTAAGCCTCTGCAGACTGCCTCCTTATCTCAGTTATATTAATATACTTTTTACCTCTGTGATTACCTTGTATCTAAGCCTCTGCAGACTGCCTCCTTTTCTCAGTTATATTAATATACTTTTTACCTCTGTGATTAACCTGTATCTATCCCTCTGCAGACTGCCCCTTATCTCAGTTATATCAATATACTTTTTACCTCTGTGATTACCTTGAATCGAAGCCTCTACAGACTGAATCCTTATCTCAGTTATATTAATATACTTTATACCTCTGTGATTACCCTGTATCTAAACCTCTGCTGACTGCCTCCTTATCTCAGTTATATTAATATACTTTTTACCTCTGTGATTACCTTGTATCTAAGCCTCTGCTGACTGCCTCCTTATCTCAGTTGTATTAATAAACTTTTTACCTCTGTGATTAACCTGTATCTAACCCTCTGCAGACTGCCCCTTATCTCAGTTATATCAATATACTTTTTACCTCTGTGATTACCTTGTATCGAAGCCTCTGCTGACTGTCTCCTTATCTCAGTTATATTAATATACTTTTTACCTCTGTGATTACCTTTTATCTAAGCCTCTGCTGACTGCCTCCTAATCTCAGTTATATTAATATACTTTTTACCTCTGTGATTACCCTGTATCTAAGCCTCTGTAGACTTCCCCTTATCACAGTTATATTAATATACTTTTTACCTCTGTGATTACCTTGTATCTAAGCCTCTGCAGACTGCCCCTTATCTCAGTTATATTAATATACTTTTTACCTCTGTGATAACCTTGTATCTAAGCCTCTGCAGGCTGTCCCTTATCTCAGTTATATTAATATACTTTTTACTTCTGTGATTACCTTGTATCTAAGCCTCTGCCGGCTGCCCCCTTATCTCTGTTATATTAATATACTTTTTACGTCTGTGATTATCCTGTATCTAAGCCTCTGCAGACGGCCCTTATCTCAGTTATATTAATATTCTTTTTACCTCTGTGATTACCCTGTATCTAAGCCTCTGCAGACTGCCCCTTATCTCAGTTATATTAATATACCTTTTACCTATGTGATTAACTTGTTTCTAAGCCTCTGCAGACTGCCCCTTATCTCAGTTTTATTAATATACTTTTTACCTATGTTCTTAACTTGTTTCTAAGCCTCTGCAGACTGCCCCTTATCTCAGTTATATTAATATACTTTTTACCTCTGTGATTACCCTGTATCTAAGCTTCTGCAGACTGCCCATTTTCTCAATTTTATTAATATACTTTTTACCTCTGTGATTACCCTGTATCTAAGCCTCTGCAGACTGCCCCTTATCTCAGTTATATTAATATACTTTTTACCTCTGTGATTACCTTGTATCTAAGCCTCTGCAGACTGCCCCTTATCTCAGTTATATTAATATACTTTTTACCTCTGTAATTATCTTGTATCTAAGCCTCTGCAGACTGACACTTATCTTAGTTATATTAATATGCTTTTTACCTCTGTGATTACCTTGTATCTAACCCTCTGCAGACTGCTCCTTATCTCAGTTATATTAATATACTTTTTACCTCTATGATTACCTTGTATCTAACCCTCTGCAGACTACTCCTTATCTCAGTTATATTAATATACCTTTTACCTCTGTGATTACCTTGTATCTAAGCCTCTGCTGACTGCCTCCTTATCTCAGTTATATTAATATACTTTTTACCTCTGTGATTACCCTGTATCTAAGCCTCTGCTGACTGCCTCCTTATCTCAGTTATATTAATATACTTTTTACCTCTGTGATTACCTTGTACCTAAGCCTCTGCAGACTGTCTCCTTATCTCTGTTATATTAATACACTTTTTACCTCTGTGATTACCTTGTATCTAAGCCTCTGCAGACTGCTCCTTATCTCAGTTATATTAATATACTTTTTACCTCTGTGATTACCTTGTATCTAAGCCTCTGCAGACTGCCTCCTTATCTCAGTTATATTAATATACTTTTTACCTCTGTGATTACCTTGTATCTAAGCCTCTGCTGACTGCCTCCTTTTCTCAGTTATATTTATATACTTTTTACCTCTGTGATTAACCTGTATCTAACCCTCTGCAGACTGCCCCTTATCTCAGTTATATCAATATACTTTTTACCTCTGTGATTACCTTGAATCGAAGCCTCTACAGACTGAATCCTTATCTCAGTTATATTAATATACTTTATACCTCTGTGATTACCCTGTATCTAAACCTCTGCTGACTGCCTCCTTATCTCAGTTATATTAATATACTTTTTACCTCTGTGATTACCTTGTATCTAAGCCTCTGCTGACTGCCTCCTTATCTCAGTTGTATTAATAAACTTTTTACCTCTGTGATTAACCTGTATCTAACCCTCTGCAGACTGCCCCTTATCTCAGTTATATCAATATACTTTTTACCTCTGTGATTACCTTGTATCGAAGCCTCTGCTGACTGTCTCCTTATCTCAGTTATATTAATATACTTTTTACCTCTGTGATTACCTTTTATCTAAGCCTCTGCTGACTGCCTCCTAATCTCAGTTATATTAATATACTTTTTACCTCTGTGATTACCCTGTATCTAAGCCTCTGTAGACTTCCCCTTATCACAGTTATATTAATATACTTTTTACCTCTGTGATTACCTTGTATCTAAGCCTCTGCAGACTGCCCCTTATCTCAGTTATATTAATATACTTTTTACCTCTGTGATAACCTTGTATCTAAGCCTCTGCAGGCTGTCCCTTATCTCAGTTATATTAATATACTTTTTACTTCTGTGATTACCTTGTATCTAAGCCTCTGCAGGCTGCCCCCTTATCTCTGTTATATTAATATACTTTTAACGTCTGTGATTATCCTGTATCTAAGCCTCTGCAGACGGCCCTTATCTCAGTTATATTAATATTCTTTTTACCTCTGTGATTACCCTGTATCTAAGCCTTTGCAGACTGCCCCTTATCTCAGTTATATTAATATACCTTTTACCTATGTGATTAACTTGTTTCTAAGCCTCTGCAGACTGCCCCTTATCTCAGTTTTATTAATATACTTTTTACCTATGTTCTTAACTTGTTTTTAAGCCTCTGCAGACTGCCCCTTATCTCAGTTATATTAATATACTTTTTACCTCTGTGATTACCCTGTATCTAAGCTTCTGCAGACTGCCCATTTTCTCAATTTTATTAATATACTTTTTACCTCTGTGATTACCCTGTATCTAAGCCTCTGCAGACTGCCCCTTATCTCAGTTATATTAATATACTTTTTACCTCTGTGATTACCTTGTATCTAAGCCTCTGCAGACTGCCCCTTATCTCAGTTATATTAATATACTTTTTACCTCTGTGATTACCTTGTATCTAAGCCTCTGCAGACTGCTCCTTATCTCAGTTATATTAATATACTTTTTACCTCTGTGATTACCTTGTATCTAAGCCTCTGCAGACTGCTCCTTATCTCAGTTATATTAATATACTTTTTACCTCTGTGATAACCTTGTATCTAAGCCTCTGCAGGCTGCCCCTTATCTCTGTTATATTAATAAACTTTTTACGTCTGTGATTATCCTGTATCTAAGCCTCTGCAGACTGTCCCTTATCTCAGTTATATTAATATTCTTTTTACCTCTGTGATTACCCTGTATCTAAGCCTCTGCAGACTGCCCCTTATCTCAATTATATTAATATACAGTTAACCTATGTGATTAACTTGTTTCTAAGCCTCTGCAGACTGCCCCTTATCTCAGTTTTATTAATATACTTTTTACCTATGTGCTTAACTTTTTTCTAAGCCTCTGCAGACTGCCCCTTATCTCAGTTATATTAATATACTTTTTACCTCTGTGATTACCCTGTATCTAAGCTTCTGCAGACTGCCAATTTTCTCAATTTTATTAATATACTTTTTACCTCTGTGATTACCCTGTATCTAAGCCTCTGCAGACTGCCCCTTATGTCAGTTATATTAATATACTTTTTACCTATGTGATTAACTTGTTTCTAAGCCTCTGCAGACTGCCCCTTATCTCAGTTATAGTAATATACTTTTTACCTCTGTGATTACCCTGTATCTAAGCCTCTGCAAATTGCTCCTTATCTCAGTTATATTAATATACTTTTAACCTCTGTGATTACCCTGTATCTAAGCCTCTGCTGACTGCCTCCTTATCTCAGTTATATTAATATACTTTTTACCTCTGTGATTACCTTGTACCTAAGCCTCTGCAGACTGTCTCTTTATCTCTGTTATATTAATACACTTTTTAACTCTGTGATTAACTTGTATCTAAGCCTCTGCAGACTGCTCCTTATCTCAGTTATATTAATATACTTTTTACCTCTGTGATTACCCTGTATCTAAGCCTCTGCAAATTGCTCCTTATCTCAGTTATATTAATATACTTTTAACCTCTGTGATTACCCTGTATCTAAGCCTCTGCTGACTGCCTCCTTATCTCAGTTATATTAATATACTTTTTACCTCTGTGATTACCTTGTACCTAAGCCTCTGCAGACTGTCTCCTTATCTCTGTTATATTAATACACTTTTTAACTCTGTGATTACCTTGTGTCTAAGCCTCTGCAGACTGCTCCTTATCTCAGTTATATTAATATACTTTTTACCTCTGTGATTACCTTGTATCTAAGCCTCTGCAGGCTGCCCCCTTATCTCTGTTATATTAATAAACATTTTACGTCTGTGATTATCCTGTATCTAAGCCTCTGCAGACTGCCGCTTATCTCAATTATATTAATATACCTTTTACCTATGTGATTAACTTGTTTCTAAGCCTCTGCAGACTGCCCCTTATCTCAGTTTTATTAATATACTTTTTACCTATGTGCTTAACTTGTTTCTAAGCCTCTGCAGACTGCCCCTTATCTCAGTTATATTAATAAACTTTTTACCTCTGTGATTACCCTGTATCTAAGCTTCTGCAGACTGCCCATTTTCTCAATTTTATTAATATACTTTTTAACTCTGTGATTACCCTGTATCTAAGCCTCTGCAGACTGCCCCTTATCTCAGTTATATTAATATACTTTTTACCTCTGTGATTACCTTTTATCTAAGCCTCTGCTGACTGCCTCCTAATCTCAGTTATATTAATATACTTTTTACCTCTGTGATTACCCTGTATCTAAGCCTCTGTAGACTTCCCCTTATCACAGTTATATTAATATACTTTTTACCTCTGTGATTACCTTGTATCTAAGCCTCTGCAGACTGCCCCTTATCTCAGTTATATTAATATACTTTTTACCTCTGTGATAACCTTGTATCTAAGCCTCTGCAGGCTGTCCCTTATCTCAGTTATATTAATATACTTTTTACTTCTGTGATTACCTTGTATCTAAGCCTCTGCAGGCTGCCCCCTTATCTCTGTTATATTAATATACTTTTTACGTCTGTGATTATCCTGTATCTAAGCCTCTGCAGACGGCCCTTATCTCAGTTATATTAATATTCTTTTTACCTCTGTGATTACCCTGTATCTAAGCCTCTGCAGACTGCCCCTTATCTCAGTTATATTAATATACCTTTTACCTATGTGATTAACTTGTTTCTAAGCCTCTGCAGACTGCCCCTTATCTCAGTTTTATTAATATACTTTTTACCTATGTTCTTAACTTGTTTCTAAGCCTCTGCAGACTGCCCCTTATCTCAGTTATATTAATATACTTTTTACCTCTGTGATTACCCTGTATCTAAGCTTCTGCAGACTGCCCATTTTCTCAATTTTATTAATATACTTTTTACCTCTGTGATTACCCTGTATCTAAGCCTCTGCAGACTGCCCCTTATCTCAGTTATATTAATATACTTTTTACCTCTGTGATTACCTTGTATCTAAGCCTCTGCAGACTGCCCCTTATCTCAGTTATATTAATATACTTTTTACCTCTGTAATTATCTTGTATCTAAGCCTCTGCAGACTGCCACTTATCTTAGTTATATTAATATGCTTTTTACCTCTGTGATATCTAACCCTCTGCAGACTGCTCCTTATCTCAGTTATATTAATATACTTTTTACCTCTATGATTACCTTGTATCTAACCCTCTGCAGACTACTCCTTATCTCAGTTATATTAATATACCTTTTACCTCTGTGATTACCTTGTATCTAAGCCTCTGCTGACTGCCTCCTTATCTCAGTTATATTAATATACTTTTTACCTCTGTGATTACCCTGTATCTAAGCCTCTGCTGACTGCCTCCTTATCTCAGTTATATTAATATACTTTTTACCTCTGTGATTACCTTGTACCTAAGCCTCTGCAGACTGTCTCCTTATCTCTGTTATATTAATACACTTTTTACCTCTGTGATTACCTTGTATCTAAGCCTCTGCAGACTGCTCCTTATCTCAGTTATATTAATATACTTTTTACCTCTGTGATTACCTTGTATCTAAGCCTCTGCAGACTGCCTCCTTATCTCAGTTATATTAATATACTTTTTACCTCTGTGATTACCTTGTATCTAAGCCTCTGCTGACTGCCTCCTTTTCTCAGTTATATTAATATACTTTTTACCTCTGTGATTAACCTGTATCTAACCCTCTGCAGACTGCCCCTTATCTCAGTTATATCAATATACTTTTTACCTCTGTGATTACCTTGAATCGAAGCCTCTACAGACTGAATCCTTATCTCAGTTATATTAATATACTTTATACCTCTGTGATTACCCTGTATCTAAACCTCTGCTGACTGCCTCCTTATCTCAGTTATATTAATATACTTTTTACCTCTGTGATTACCTTGTATCTAAGCCTCTGCTGACTGCCTCCTTATCTCAGTTGTATTAATAAACTTTTTACCTCTGTGATTAACCTGTATCTAACCCTCTGCAGACTGCCCCTTATCTCAGTTATATCAATATACTTTTTACCTCTGTGATTACCTTGTATCGAAGCCTCTGCTGACTGTCTCCTTATCTCAGTTATATTAATATACTTTTTACCTCTGTGATTACCTTTTATCTAAGCCTCTGCTGACTGCCTCCTAATCTCAGTTATATTAATATACTTTTTACCTCTGTGATTACCCTGTATCTAAGCCTCTGTAGACTTCCCCTTATCACAGTTATATTAATATACTTTTTACCTCTGTGATTACCTTGTATCTAAGCCTCTGCAGACTGCCCCTTATCTCAGTTATATTAATATACTTTTTACCTCTGTGATAACCTTGTATCTAAGCCTCTGCAGGCTGTCCCTTATCTCAGTTATATTAATATACTTTTTACTTCTGTGATTACCTTGTATCTAAGCCTCTGCAGGCTGCCCCCTTATCTCTGTTATATTAATATACTTTTTACGTCTGTGATTATCCTGTATCTAAGCCTCTGCAGACGGCCCTTATCTCAGTTATATTAATATTCTTTTTACCTCTGTGATTACCCTGTATCTAAGCCTTTGCAGACTGCCCCTTATCTCAGTTATATTAATATACCTTTTACCTATGTGATTAACTTGTTTCTAAGCCTCTGCAGACTGCCCCTTATCTCAGTTTTATTAATATACGTTTTACCTATGTTCTTAACTTGTTTTTAAGCCTCTGCAGACTGCCCCTTATCTCAGTTATATTAATATACTTTTTACCTCTGTGATTACCCTGTATCTAAGCTTCTGCAGACTGCCCATTTTCTCAATTTTATTAATATACTTTTTACCTCTGTGATTACCCTGTATCTAAGCCTCTGCAGACTGCCCCTTATCTCAGTTATATTAATATACTTTTTACCTCTGTGATTACCTTGTATCTAAGCCTCTGCAGACTGCCCCTTATCTCAGTTATATTAATATACTTTTTACCTCTGTGATAACCTTGTATCTAAGCCTCTACAGGCTGCCCCTTATCTCAGTTATATTAATATACTTTTTACCTCTGTGATTACCTTATATCTAAGCCTCTGCAGACTGCTCCTTATCTCAGTTATATTAATATACTTTTTACCTCTGTGATAACCTTGTATCTAAGCCTCTGCAGGCTGCCCCTTATCTCTGTTATATTAATAAACTTTTTACGTCTGTGATTATCCTGTATCTAAGCCTCTGCAGACTGTCCCTTATCTCAGTTATATTAATATTCTTTTTACCTCTGTGATTACCCTGTATCTAAGCCTCTGCAGACTGCCCCTTATCTCAATTATATTAATATACAGTTAACCTATGTGATTACCTTGTATCTAAGCCTCTGCAGACTGCCCCTTATCTCAGTTTTATTAATATACTTTTTACCTATGTGCTTAACTTTTTTCTAAGCCTCTGCAGACTGCCCCTTATCTCAGTTATATTAATATACTTTTTACCTCTGTGATTACCCTGTATCTAAGCTTCTGCAGACTGCCAATTTTCTCAATTTTATTAATATACTTTTTACCTCTGTGATTACCCTGTATCTAAGCCTCTGCAGACTGCCCCTTATGTCAGTTATATTAATATACTTTTTACCTATGTGATTAACTTGTTTCTAAGCCTCTGCAGACTGCCCCTTATCTCAGTTATAGTAATATACTTTTTACCTCTGTGATTACCCTGTATCTAAGCCTCTGCAAATTGCTCCTTATCTCAGTTATATTAATATACTTTTAACCTTTGTGATTACCCTGTATCTAAGCCTCTGCTGACTGCCTCCTTATCTCAGTTATATTAATATACTTTTTACCTCTGTGATTACCTTGTACCTAAGCCTCTGCAGACTGTCTCTTTATCTCTGTTATATTAATACACTTTTAACTCTGTGATTAACTTGTATCTAAGCCTCTGCAGACTGCTCCTTATCTCAGTTATATTAATATACTTTTTACCTCTGTGATTACCCTGTATCTAAGCCTCTGCAAATTGCTCCTTATCTCAGTTATATTAATATACTTTTAACCTCTGTGATTACCCTGTATCTAAGCCTCTGCTGACTGCCTCCTTATCTCAGTTATATTAATATACTTTTTACCTCTGTGATTACCTTGTACCTAAGCCTCTGCAGATTGTCTCCTTATCTCTGTTATATTAATACACTTTTTAACTCTGTGATTACCTTGTGTCTAAGCCTCTGCAGACTGCTCCTTATCTCAGTTATATTAATATACTTTTTACCTCTGTGATTACCTTGTATCTAAGCCTCTGCAGGCTGCCCCCTTATCTCTGTTATATTAATAAACATTTTACGTCTGTGATTATCCTGTATCTAAGCCTCTGCAGACTGCCCCTTATCTCAATTATATTAATATACCTTTTACCTATGTGATTAACTTGTTTCTAAGCCTCTGCAGACTGCCCCTTATCTCAGTTTTATTAATATACTTTTTACCTATGTGCTTAACTTGTTTCTAAGCCTCTGCAGACTGCCCCTTATCTCAGTTATATTAATAAACTTTTTACCTCTGTGATTACCCTGTATCTAAGCTTCTGCAGACTGCCCATTTTCTCAATTTTATTAATATACTTTTTACCTCTGTGATTACCCTGTATCTAAGCCTCTGCAGACTGCCCCTTATGTCAGTTATATTAATATACTTTTTACCTATGTGATTAACTTGTTTCTAAGCCTCTGCATACTGCCCCTTATTTCAGTTATAGTAATCTACTTTTTACCTATGCATTTAACTAGTTTCTAAGCCTCTGCCGACTGCCCCTTATCTCAGTTATATTAATATACTTTTTACCTCTGTGATTACCCTGTATCTAAGCCTCTGTAAATTGCTCCTTATCTCAGTTATATTAATATACTTTTTACCTCTGTGATTACCCTGTATCTAAGCCTCTGCTGACTGCCTCCTTATCTCAGTTATATTAATATACTTTTTACCTCTGTGATTACCTTGTACCTAAGCCTCTGCAGACTGTCTCCTTATCTCTGTTATATTAATACACTTTTTACCTCTGTGATTACCTTGTATCTAAGCCTCTGCAGACTGCTCCTTATCTCAGTTATATTAATACACTTTTTACCTCTGTGATTACCTTGTATCTAAGCCTCTGCAGACTGCCTCCTTATCTCATTTATATTAATATACTTTTTACCTCTGTGATTACCTTGTATCCAAGCATCTGCAGACTGCCCCTTATCTCAGTTATATTAATATACTTTTTACCTCTGTAATTACCTTGTATCTAAGCCTCTGCAGATTGCCTCTTATCTCTGTTATATTAATATACCTTTTACCTCTGTGATTACCTTATACCTAAGCCTCTGCAGACTGCCTCCTTATCTCAATTATATTAATAAACTTTTTACCTCTGTGATTACCTTGTATCTAAGCCTCTGCAGACTGCTCCTTATCTCAGTTATATTAATATACTTTTTACCTCTGTGATTACCTTGTATCTAAGCCTCTGCAGACTGAATCCTTATCTCAGTTATATTAATATACTTTTTACCTCTGTGATTACCTTGTATCTAATACTCTGCAGACTGCCCCCTTATCTCATTTATATTAATATACTTTTTACCTCTGTGATTACCTTGTATCTAAGCCTCTGCAGACTGCTCCTTATCTCAGTTATATTAATATACTTTTTACATCTGTGATTACCTTGTATCTAAGCCTCTGCAGACGGACTCCTTATCTTAGTTATATTAATATACTTTTTACCTCTGTGACTACCTTGTATCTAACACTCTGCAGACTGCTCCTTATCTCAGTTATATTAATATACTTTTTACCTATGTGATTACCTTGCATCTAAGTCTCTGCTGACTTCCTCCTTATCTCAGTTATATTAATATACTTTTTACCTCTGTGATTACCCTGTATCTAACCCTCTGCAGATTGCCCCTTATCTCAGATATATTAATATACTTTTAACCTCTGTGATTACCCTGTATCTAAGCCCCTGCCGACTGCCTCCCTATATCAGTTATATTAATATACTTTTTACCTCTGTGATTACCTTGTATCTAAGCATCTGCAGACTGCCCCTTATCTCAGTTATATTAATATACTTTTTACTTCTGTAATTACCTTATATCTCTGCAGGCTGCCCCTTATCTCAGTTATAGTAATATAATTTTTACCTCTGTGATTACCCTGTATCTAAGGCTCTGCAGACTGCTCCTTATCTCTGTTATATTAATATACTCTTTACCCCTGTGATTACCTTGTATCTAAGCCTCTGCAGACTGCTCTTATCTCAGTTATATTAATATACCTTTTACCTCTGTGATTATCTTGTATCTAAGCCTCTGCAGACTGCTCCTTATCTCAGATATATTAAAATACTTTTTACCTCTGTGATTACCTTGTGTCTAATCCTCTGCAGACAGCCCCTTATCTCAGTTATATTAATATACTTTTTACCTCTGTGATTACCTTGTATCTAAGCCTCTGCAGACTGCTCCTTATCTCAGTTATATTAATATACTTTTACCTCTGTGATTACCTTGTATCTATTCCTCTGCTGACTGCCTGATTATCTCATTTATATTAATATACTTTTTTCCTCTGTGATTACCCTGTATCTAAGCCTCTGCTGACTGCCTCCTTATCTCAGTTATATTAATATACTTTTTACCTCTGTGATTACCTTGTATCTAAGCATCTGCAGACTGCCCCTTATCTCAGTTATATTAATATACATTTTACCTCTGTGATTACCTTATATCTAAGCCTCTGCTGACTGCCTCCTTATCTCAGTTATATTAATATACTTTTACCTCTGTGATTAACCTGTATCTAACCCTCTGCAGACTGCTCCTTATCTCAGTTATATTAATATACTTTTTACCTCTGTGATTACCCTGTATCTAAGCCTCTGCTGACTGCCTCCTTATCTCATTTATATTAATATACTTTTTACCTCTGTGATTAACCTGTATCTAACCCTCTGCAGACTGCTCCTTATCTCAGTTATATTAATATACATTTTACCTCTGTGATTACCTTATATCTAAGCCTCTGCTGACTGCCTCCTTATCTCAGTTATATTAATATACTTTTTACCTCTGTGATTACCCTGTATCTAACCCTCTGCAGACTGCCCCTTATCTCAGTTATATTAATATACTTTTAACCTCTGCGATTACCCTGTATCTAAGCCCCTGCCAACTGCCTCCCTATATCAGTTATATTAATATACTTTTTACCTCTGTGATTACCTTGTATCTAAGCATCTGCAGACTGCCCCTTATCTCAGTTATATTAATATACTTTTTACTTCTGTAATTACCTTGTATCTCTGCAGGCTGCCCTTATCTCAGTTATAGTAATATAATTTTTACCTCTGTGATTACCCTGTATCTAAGCCTCTGCAGACTGCTCCTTATCTCTGTTATATTAATATACTCTTTACCCCTGTGATTACCTTGTATCTAAGCCTCTGCAGACTGCTCTTATCTCAGTTATATTAATATACCTTTTACCTCTGTGATTATCTTGTATCTAAGCCTCTGCAGACTGCTCCTTATCTCAGATATATTAATATACTTTTTACCTCTGTGATTACCTTGTGTCTAATCCTCTGCAGACTGCCCCTTATCTCAGTTATATTAATATACTTTTTACCTCTGTGATTACCTTGTATCTAAGCCTCTGCAGACTGCTCCTTATCTCAGTTATATTAATATACTTTTACCTCTGTGATTACCTTGTGTCTAATCCTCTGCAGACTGCCCCTTATCTCAGTTATATTAATATACTTTTACCTCTGTGATTACCTTGTATCTATTCCTCTGCTGACTGCCTGATTATCTCATTTATATTAATATACTTTTTTCCTCTGTGATTACCCTGTATCTAAGCCTCTGCTGACTGCCTCCTTATCTCAGTTATATTAATATACTTTTTACCTCTGTGATTACCTTGTATCTAAGCATCTGCAGACTGCCCCTTATCTCAGTTATATTAATATACATTTTACCTCTGTGATTACCTTATATCTAATCCTCTGCTGACTGCCTCCTTATCTCAGTTATATTAATATACTTTTTACCTCTGTGATTAACCTGTATCTAACCCTCTGCAGACTGCTCCTTATCTCAGTTATATTAATATTCTTTTTACCTCTGTGATTATCCTGTATCTAAGCCTCTGCTGACTGCCTCCTTATCTCATTTATATTAATATACTTTTTACCTCTGTGATTACCTTGTATCCAAGCATCTGCAGACTGCACCTTATCTCAGTTATATTAATATACTTTTTACCTCTGTAATTACCTTGTATCTAAGCCTCTGCAGATTGCCCCTTATCTCTGTTACATTAATATACCTTTTACCTCTGTGATTACCTTATACCTAAGCCTCTGCAGACTGCCTCCTTATCTCAATTATATTAATAAACTTTTTACCTCTGTGATTACCTTGTATCTAAGCCTCTGCAGACTGCTCCTTATCTCAGTTATATTAATATACTTTTTACCTCTGTGATTACCTTGTATCTAAGCCTCTGCAGACTGAATCCTTATCTCAGTTATATTAATATACTTTTTACCTCTGTGATTACCTTGTATCTAATACTCTGCAGACTGCCCCCTTATCTCATTTATATTAATATACTTTTTACCTCTGTGATTACCTTGTATCTAAGCCTCTGCAGACTGCTCCTTATCTCAGTTATATTAATATACTTTTTACCTCTGTGATTACCTTGTATCTAAGCCTCTGCAGACTGACTCCTTCTCTTAGTTATATTAATATACTTTTTACCTCTGTGACTACCTTGTATCTAACACTCTGCAGACTGCTCCTTATCTCAGTTATATTAATATACGTTTTACCTCTGTGATTACCTTGCATCTAAGTCTCTGCTGACTTCCTCCTTATCTCAGTTATATTAATATACTTTTTACCTCTGTGATTACCCTGTATCTAACCCTCTGCAGACTGCCCCTTATCTCAGTTATATTAATATACTTTTAACCTCTGTGATTACCCTGTATCTAAGCCCCTGCTGACTGCCTCCCTATATCAGTTATATTAATATACTTTTTACCTCTGTGATTACCTTGTATCTAAGCATCTGCAGACTGCCCCTTATCTCAGTTATATTAATATACTTTTTACTTCTGTAATTACCTTGTATCTCTGCAGGCTGCCCTTATCTCAGTTATAGTAATATAATTTTTACCTCTGTGATTACCCTGTATCTAAGCCTCTGTAGACTGCTCCTTATCTCTGTTATATTAATATACTCTTTACCCCTGTGATTACCTTGTATCTATGCCTCTGCAGACTGCTCTTATCTCAGTTATATTAATATACCTTTTACCTCTGTGATTATCTTGTATCTAAGCCTCTGCAGACTGCTCCTTATCTCAGATATATTAATATACTTTTTACCTCTGTGATTACCTTGTGTCTAATCCTCTGCAGACTGCCCCTTATCTCAGTTATATTAATATACTTTTTACCTCTGTGATTACCTTGTATCTAAGCCTCTGCAGACTGCTCCTTATCTAAGTTATATTAATATACTTTTACCTCTGTGATTACCTTGTATCTATTCCTCTGCTGACTGCCTGATTATCTCATTTATATTAATATACTTTTTTCCTCTGTGATTACCCTGTATCTAAGCCTCTGCTGACTGCCTCCTTATCTCAGTTATATTAATATACTTTTTTACCTCTGTGATTACCTTGTATCTAAGCATCTGCAGACTGCCCCTTATCTCAGTTATATTAATATACATTTTACCGCTGTAATTACCTTGTATCTAAGCCTCTGCAGACTGCCCCTTTTCTCAGATATATTAATATACTTTTTACCTCTGTGATTACCTTATACCTAAGCCTCTGCAGACTGCCCCTTATCTCAGTTATTCTAATATACTTTTTACCTCTGTGATTACCCTGTATCTAAGCCTCTGCAGACTGCCCCTTATCTCAGTTATATTAATATACTTTTTACCTCTGTGATTACCTTATATCTAAGCCTCTGCAGACTGCCCCTTATCTCAGTTATATTAATATACTTTTTACCTCCGTGATTAACTTGTATCTAAGCCTCTGCAGACTATCCCTTATCTCAGTTATATTAATATATTTTTTAACTCTGTGATTACCCTGTATCTAAGCTTCTGCAGACTGCCCCTTATCTCAGTTATATTAATATACTTTTTACCTCTCTGATTACCCTGTATCTAATCATCTGCACACTGCTCCTTATCTCAGTTATATTTTACATTTTTTACCTTTGTAATTTCCCTGTAGCTAAGCCTCTGCAGACTTCCCTTATCTCAGTTATATTAATATCCCGTTTACCTCTGTGATTACCTTGTATCTAAGCTTCTGCAGACTGCCCTTTATCTCAGTTATATTAATATACTTTTTACCTCTGTAATTACCCTGTATCTAAGTTTCTGCTGACTGCCTCCTTATATCAGATCTTTTCACAGACTTGCATTTCAGGCAATTAGTGCTGACTCTTAAATAATTCCATATGCATGTGCACAATGTTATTTATATCAAACACATGATCTAATAACGCCCTCTAGCTGTGAAAAGCTGTCAAATTTATTCAGATAAAGGCGGCTGTCAAGTGCTTAGAAATTAGCATATGAGCCTCCTAGGTTTAGCTTTCAACTAAGAACACCAAGAGAACAAAGCAAATTTGAAGATTAAAGTAAATTAGAAAGTTGTTTAAAATGACATGTCCTATCTGAATCATCAAAGTTTATTTTGGACTTTACTAGCCCTTTAAATATAGTATACTGAATACTTGACTTATGTTTGTGGTAGTCTTTTGTTACTCAACTTAGCCAATCCCCTCTCAGTGATGTCATGTTTCTCCCAGCCAATCCTAGATCTGCAAATTAAGCCATATCTTAGAGCTTGAGATAACCAAAGTATTTGCAAACAGTAAACTTTTAAAATGACCCCATCTACAGGTGATGGAGAGAATGACAGGTTTTGGACACAGTATGGTGCTCAAATTCTCTCTTTTTACAGAAATTGTGTGCAGAGTAAAAGTTATAATTGTCCTGCTGTTAGTAACTGCAGAGTTAAAGTGTCAGTAAACTTTAAAAATAATGTTATACAATGTTTTATAAATGTTTGGCTAATATAATGTTATATAATTCTGCACTATGTGCAGAATTATATAACATTATTTTTAACGTTTACTGTCCCTTTAACCAAAATCTTGCACTAGAAATAGATAACTGTTTCTGAAATTTGTCTGGTACCTTTTCAATGATTACAATCTTATAATTCATCTACCAATAATAATACTCCTGAAGTCTGACATTTTTCTTTCCAGAAAACAATACAAAATTGTCATCTTCATGGTTAATTTCTAAATTTTGTAATCCAAACAACTAATGTGCAGGATTAAAGGTATAGTGTATCCTAAACTTTTTTCCCCTTTAATTTGATCCCAATTATCCATTTTAGCTAATGGAGTGCACATTGTTTACAAACAATCCTTTACCTTTATATCAGCAATTGAAAAAGCTGTTTTTTTCTTGTGGAATATATAAATATCCTGTAAATTTCTATACAGAAAGGAACATGAAACACATTTTTTTAATTTTATGATTCACATAGGTTATACATTTTTAATCAGCTTTCCAATTTACTTCTATTATCAATGCTGCTTCATTCCCTTGGTATTGTTTATTGAAGGAACAACAATGCATTACTGGGAGCTAGCTGAACACATCAGTAATCCAATTACAAGAGGCATATATGTGCAACCACCTATTAGCAGCTATCTCCCAACCAATGAGCCTACTTAGGCATGCTTTGCAATTTGCAAAAAAGCATATCAAGAGGACTAAGCAAATTAAATATTATAAGTAAATTGGAAAGTTGTTTAAAATTGTATGTTCTATCGAATCATGAAAGAAAACATTTGGGGTTTATGTCCCTTTTAAATATTAGCTAAAAAAAAAAAAGTTGTGTAAAACATATCCAGCAGAAAAAAATAACACTCCAGTGGGGTTAGGAGAGAGAAGCAATAACATGTTAATGTTTATCTTAATAATATTGAACTTTGGTATACAGAGATAATATAAAAAGGCATGTATGTGTACAGAAAGTGATCAAATAGAGAGATCTGATTTCCCTGTAAGCTCAACCATTTTTAGTTAATTATGTTTTGAAAGAATAAAACCAGCTATTTTATATACAAAAATAAACATATAGAAGCAATTTCTTGTAGATTTTAATTTTTCTGCAGCTGGTATAACAAGTCATTGGAAACATAGAAACATAGATATTAACGGCAGATAAGAGCCATAGGCCCAGCAAGTCTGCCCGATATTACCTAACAGTATAAACTTATCTAGTTTGTAGGATAGCCTTATGCTTGTCCCATGCATTTTTAAAGTCCCCCACATTGTTTGTTGCTACTACCTCTTGAGGAAGTTTATTCCATAAATCAATCACTCTTTCTGTAAAGAAGTCCTTCCTCAAATTACTCCTGAATCTACTACCCTTTAGCTTGAGATCATGACCCCTTGTTCTTGAATTTTCCATTTTATGTAAAATACCCACAGCCTCAGTTTTACTAAACCCTTTAATGTACTTGAAAGTTTCTATCATATGACCTCTTTCCCTTCTCTCATGTAAGACCTACATATTTAGGTCATTGAGCCTATCCTGGTAAGTTTTATTTTTTAGACCATGTATAATTTTTTTAGCCCTCCTTTGCACAGATTCAAGTTTAATATCCTTCTGAAAATATGGCCTCCAGAACTGCACACAATACTCAAGATAAGGCCTAACTAATGATCTATAAAGTGGCATAAGAACCTTACTATTGCTGCTGCAAATACCTCTACTAATACATCCAAGCATTCTGCTAGCCTTACTCGCTGCATTACTACATTGTTTACTAAGTTTTAAATCATCTGAAATAATAATTCCCAAGTCCTGTTCCTCATCTGTAACAGTGAGTAAAGTATCATTAAGTCTGTAATTAACATTTGGATTTTTCTTCCCTAAATGCATTATTTTACACTTTGCTGTGTTAAACTTTAGATCCCGTCATTTGTCCAATCCTCCAATTGTTGTATATCACTTCTCATTTTGTTTACCCCCCCTGGAACATCCACTATGTTACAAATTTTTGTATCATCTTCAAACAGACATACTTTCCCCTGTAGCCCTTTGCTGATATCACAGATAAATAGGTTAAACAAAACAGGCCCCAGAACTGACCCCTGAGGCCACCACTAGTAACAGCCCCCCCCCCCCCCCCCTGCTGAATGAACTCCATTTACTAAGACACTTTGTTTTCTGTCCTTAAGCCAGTATTCTACCCAATTCACAATTTTTGAGTCTAGACGGTGTGGGACGGTGTCAAATGCTTTGCTGAAATCTAGATATGCTACATCAACTGCTCCACCCTTGTCTAATACTTTTATTACATATTCAAAGAAGTCAATTAGATTAGTCTGACATGATCTCCCTGAAGTAAAACCATGCTGATTTTGGTCCTCTAAATTGTTTGTCTTTATGTAAGTCATAACACATGAAGGAAAAATATTTTATAGTAAACTGTCCCTCTACGATGCGCATGAGGTATGCTCGTCATGCGCATCATGACCTGCCAATCGAACACTGTTTTGGCGATCCCCTGCACTACAGGCTGGGGATCATTGGTTGCCTACTGGATGACACTCCTTCATGGAAGTGCCTGTGATATCACTACG
The DNA here is from genome assembly GCF_027579735.1 of Bombina bombina. Classification (NCBI taxonomy): domain Eukaryota; kingdom Metazoa; phylum Chordata; class Amphibia; order Anura; family Bombinatoridae; genus Bombina; species Bombina bombina. The sequence goes on along the minus strand of NC_069505.1, from coordinate 232,121,756 downwards.
TACACAGGTGGTGACATCCCAAAGAAGGCAGAACTAGGGAGCTGGGGGGTGAGGGTTCTTCTCCTTTAGCAGTTACAAAAATCCAAGAACCCTCATTTGAAAGAGGATCACCTGCTATTTCAAATGGTTGTAGTCTTCGAAAAGTACTACAGAGAAGAAGTTGAAAACACAACACATAGGCATTTGCTTTGGAATGGGATATTATATGTACAATAAAACAAAATCTGTTATGTCTAGAGACACCTAATAAGTTTATTTTCTATAAGACAAGTCCCTCTTTTTTTTGTCTGTATCATCAGGTGCTCACTGTAGTAACAGTAGTCAGGTGATCACTGTAGTAACAGTATATTCAGGTGATCACTGGAGTAACAGTATAGTCAGGTGATCACTGGGGTAACAGTATAGTTAGGTGATCACGGAGGTAACAGTATAGTCAGGTGATCACGGTGGTAACAGTATAGTCAGGTGATCACGGTGGTAACAGTAAACACCTTGCAAGAAAAAAAAATGTGTTTTTATTTCTGTATGCACAATGGGGCCTCTCTTATATATATTATATCCCACAAAAGCCTGTATGGGCCCTATTTCACATGTGACTACGCTTGATGACAATTTAGTAAGGTGATCACAGTAACAGCAGTGGTAACTTGGCCATTTTTAATATTATTTACTAAAATATATGCAAAAATATACTCTTTTTTTTTTTACAGTATTGTGCAGAATTATATAACATTAGCTTACCGGCACATTTATACTTTCAATTATTTCAGAGAAATTTTATGTAAAAACCTAATTTTACCAGAACACTGCTACTTGCTCTACTGAGCTGGTCTGGTTTTATCACAGCGCTTCGCGGCAACACTGTCTAGTCACAGTATGACCGGTCGCGCCATTAAAATGTATGTCGGTAAGCTAATGTTGTTTAATTCTGCACTATGTGCAGAATTATATAACATTAGTATGTAAGTTTACTTCCCCTTTAAGATAATAGAAGATTTCAGCTCCATTACAGGTTATAAAATAAGGGCAAATTAGAAATATTGTGGATTAAGAGACGAAGAACACATTTGAAAATCCCTTTTAAAGACGTTAGAGTTAATTTTAAGTATTTGGGGATTAAGATCTTTAAATCACCAATGGAATAGTATAGATTAAATTACACAGAGTTACTTAATAATATAAAAGACAGTTTAAAGAAATGGGAACATCTTTCTATATCCTTACTTGGAAAACTAAACAATACTAAAATGTTTATTTTTCCTAGAATATTATATTTGATGTATAATCTTCTTATTCCTTTATCAATAAATTGAGTAGATATAAAAAAATAAAATAAGGGGCAAAATAAGGGTAAAATTTAGTTTCAGTAAATTAATGTTATCTAAGAGAAGGGGAGATTTTTCACTACCGAATTTTGATACATATAACATAATTTTCCATGCTAAATGGGTTATGGATTGGTTGGCCTTGGCTTGCCATTTTTCTATTCTTGAAGTAGAATAAAATATTGTAAATCCTTATTTGTTAAAAGCTTTACCTCATTAATATATGTAGAATCTTCCACCCATTAACAAATGTGAAATAAGATGGAAAATATGTTTTTTAAATCTATTTTTCTCAGCCTACAAGGAAACATTTTATTCGTGGATTTACAACGGAAGCCTCTGAGGTATGAAAAGGACTTAAACAGATAGGACAGCTACTGTACACTTCTGGTTCAAAGAGTAATTCATTTGTAACTCTACACATGGGGGCCGAATTATCACGCTCCTGAAGGCTCGCCGGAAACAGAAGTTATGAAACAGCGGTCTAAAGACCGCTGCTCCATAACTTGTCCGTCTGCTCTGAGGCTGCGGACAGAAATCAACCCAATCGAATATGATCGGGTTGATTGACACCCTTTGCCTGGTTTGAGTTCTTTTATAGCCAACACCACTTCAGCATGTGTAACAGCCGAGTTTAATTGGTCTTGATCTTCCGTAGTCAATTGTGGTAGCCTCGCGGAATTCAAAAAATTCTCAAGAGTAGTCTGTGTTTGGGTGCTGTGTTGGACTTTTTCCCCATCATATAGCTTTCTATAGTAATCTGCAAAAGTATTCACAATTTCTTGTGGGTGAGATGTGGTATTGCCTGATGTGCTCTGTATATGTGGAATGGACATTGATTGATACTCCTCTCAAAGGCCTAGATTTAGAGTTCAGCGGTAAAAGGGCTGTTAACGCTCCGCGGGTTTTTTTCTGGCCGCACCATAAATTTAACTCTGGTATCGAGAGTTCAAACAAATGCTGCGTTAGGCTCCAAAAAAGGAGCGTAGAGCATTTTTACCGCAAATGCAACTCTCGATACCAGAGTTGCTTACGGACGCGGCCGGCATCAAAAACGTGCTCGTGCACGATTCTCCCATAGGAAACAATGGGGCTGTTTGAGCTGAAAAAAAACCTAACACCTGCAAAAAAGCAGCGTTCAGCTCCTAACGCAGCCCCATTGTTTCCTATGGGGAAACACCTCCTAAGTCTGCACCTAACACCCTAACATGTACCCCGAGTCTAAACACCCCTAACCTTACACTTATTAACCCCTAATCTGCCGCCCCCGCTATCGCTGACCCCTGCATTACACTTTTAACCCCTAATCTGCCGCTCCGTAAACCGCCGCCACCTACGTTATCCCTATGTACCCCTAATCTGCTGCCCTAACATCGCCGACCCCTATGTTATATTTATTAACCCCTAATCTGCCCCCCACAACGTCGCCGACACCTACCTACACTTATTAACCCCTAATCTGCCGAGCGGACCTGAGCGCTACTATAATAAAGTTATTAACCCCTAATCCGCCTCACTAACCCTATCATAAATAGTATTAACCCCTAATCTGCCCTCCCTAACATCGCCGACACCTACCTTCAATTATTAACCCCTAATCTGCCGACCGGAGCTCACCGCTATTCTAATAAATGTATTAACCCCTAAAGCTAAGTCTAACCCTAACACTAACACCCCCCTAAGTTAAATATAATTTTTATCTAACGAAATAAATTAACTCTTATTAAATAAATAATTCCTATTTAAAGCTAAATACTTACCTGTAAAATAAATCCTAATATAGCTACAATATAAATTATAATTATATTATAGCTATTTTAGGATTAATATTTATTTTACAGGCAACTTTGTAATTATTTTAACCAGGTACAATAGCTATTAAATAGTTAAGAACTATTTAATAGTTACCTAGTTAAAATAATTACAAATTTACCTGTAAAATAAATCCTAACCTAAGATATAATTAAACCTAACACTACCCTATCAATAAAATAATTAAATAAACTACCTACAATTACCTACAATTAACCTAACACTACACTATCAATAAATTAATTAAACACAATTGCTACAAATAAATAACATTAAATAAACTATCTAAAGTACAAAAAATAAAAAAGAACTAAGTTACAGAAAATAATAAAATATTTACAAACATAAGAAAAATATTACAACAATTTTAAACTAATTACACCTACTCTAAGCCCCCTAATAAAATAACAAAGCCCCCCAAAATAAAAAATTCCCTACCCTATTCTAAAATACAAATATTACAAGCTCTTTTACCTTACCAGCCCTGAACAGGGCCCTTTGCGGGGCATGCCCCAAGAATTTCAGCTCTTTTGCCTGTAAAAAAAAACATACTATACCCCCCCCCCAACATTACAACCCACCACCCACATACCCCTAATCTAACCCAAACCCCCCTTAAATAAACCTAACACTACCCCCCTGATGATCTTCCTACCTTGTCTTCACCATGCCAGGTTCACCGATCCGTCCTGGCTCCAAGATCTTCATCCAACCCAAGCGGGGGCTAGACATCCACTGAAGAAGTCCAGAAGAGGGTCCAAAGTCTTCCTCCTATCCGGCAAGAAGAGGACATCCGGACCGGCAAACATCTTCTCCAAGCGGCATCTTCTATCTTCTTCCATCCGATGACGACCGGCTCCATCTTGAAGACCTCCAGCGCGGATCCATCCTCTTCTTCCGACGACTAGACGACGAATGACGGTTCCTTTAAGGGACGTCATCCAAGATGGCGTCCCTCGAATTCCGATTGGCTGATAGGATTCTATCAGCCAATCGGAATTAAGGTAGGAATTTTCTGATTGGCTGATGGAATCAGCCAATCAGAATATAGTTCAATCCGATTGGCTGATCCAATCAGCCAATCAGATTGAGCTCGCATTCTATTGGCTGATCGGAACAGCCAATAGAATGCGAGCTCAATCTGATTGGCTGATTGGATCAGCCAATCGGATTGAACTATATTCTGATTGGCTGATTCCATCAGCCAATCAGAAAATTCCTACCTTAATTCCGATTGGCTGATAGAATCCTATCAGCCAATCGGAATTCGAGGGACGCCATCTTGGATGACGTCCCTTAAAGGAACCGTCATTCGTCGTCTAGTCGTCGGAAGAAGAGGATGGATCCGCGCTGGAGGTCTTCAAGATGGAGCCGGTCGTCATCGGATGGAAGAAGATAGAAGATGCCGCTTGGAGAAGATGTTTGCCGGTCCGGATGTCCTCTTCTTGCCGGATAGGAGGAAGACTTTGGACCCTCTTCTGGACTTCTTCAGTGGATGTCTAGCCCCCGCTTGGGTTGGATGAAGATCTTGGAGCCAGGACGGATCGGTGAACCTGGCATGGTGAAGACAAGGTAGGAAGATCATCAGGGGGGTAGTGTTAGGTTTATTTAAGGGGGGTTTGGGTTAGATTAGGGGTATGTGGGTGGTGGGTTGTAATGTTGGGGGGGGGGTATAGTATGTTTTTTTTTACAGGCAAAAGAGCTGAAATTCTTGGGGCATGCCCCGCAAAGGGCCCTGTTCAGGGCTGGTAAGGTAAAAGAGCTTGTAATATTTGTATTTTAGAATAGGGTAGGGAATTTTTTATTTTGGGGGGCTTTGTTATTTTATTAGGGGGCTTAGAGTAGGTGTAATTAGTTTAAAATTGTTGTAATATTTTTCTTATGTTTGTAAATATTTTATTATTTTCTGTAACTTAGTTCTTTTTTATTTTTTGTACTTTAGATAGTTTATTTAATGTTATTTATTTGTAGCAATTGTGTTTAATTAATTTATTGATAGTGTAGTGTTAGGTTAATTGTAGGTAATTGTAGGTAGTTTATTTAATTATTTTATTGATAGGGTAGTGTTAGGTTTAATTATATCTTAGGTTAGGATTTATTTTACAGGTAAATTTGTAATTATTTTAACTAGGTAACTATTAAATAGTTCTTAACTATTTAATAGCTATTGTACCTGGTTAAAATAATTACAAAGTTGCCTGTAAAATAAATATTAATCCTAAAATAGCTATAATATAATTATAATTTATATTGTAGCTATATTAGGATGTATTTTACAGGTAAGTATTTAGCTTTAAATAGGAATTATTTATTTAATAAGAGTTAATTTATTTCGTTAGATAAAAATTATATTTAACTTAGGGGGGTGTTAGTGTTAGGGTTAGACTTAGCTTTAGGGGTTAATACATTTATTAGAATAGCGGTGAGCTCCGGTCGGCAGATTAGGGGTTAATAATTGAAGGTAGGTGTCGGCGATGTTAGGGAGGGCAGATTAGGGGTTAATACTATTTATGATAGGGTTAGTGAGGCGGATTAGGGGTTAATAACTTTATTATAGTAGCGCTCAGGTCCGCTCGGCAGATTAGGGGTTAATAAGTGTAGGTAGGTGTCGGCGACGTTGTGGGGGGCAGATTAGGGGTTAATAAATATAACATAGGGGTCGGCGATGTTAGGGGTAGCAGATTAGGGGTACATAGGGATAACGTAGGTGGCGGCGATTTGCGGTCGGAAGATTAGGGGTTAATTATTTTAAGTAGCTTGCGGCGACGTTGTGGGGGGCAAGTTAGGGGTTAATAGATATAATACAGGGGTCGGCGGTGTTAGGGGCAGCAGAGTAGGGGTACATAAGTATAACGTAGGTGGCGGTCGGCAGATTAGGGGTTAAAAATTTTAATCGAGTGGCGGCGATGTGGGGGGACCTCGGTTTAGGGGTACATAGGTAGTTTATGGGTGTTAGTGTACTTTAGGGTACAGTAGTTAAGAGCTTTATAAACCGGCGTTAGCCAGAAAGCTCTTAACTCCTGCTATTTTCAGGCGGCTGGAATCTTGTCGTTAGAGCTCTAACGCTCACTGCAGAAACGACTCTAAATACCAGCGTTAGAAAGATCCCATTGAAAAGATAGGCTACGCAAATGGCGTAGGGGGATCTGCGGTATGGAAAAGTCGCGGCTGAAAAGTGAGCGTTAGACCCTTTAATCACTGACTCCAAATACCAGCGGGCGCCCAAAACCAGCGTTAGGAGCCTCTAACGCTGGTTTTGACGGCTACCGCCGAACTCTAAATCTAGGCCTAATTTTTTTAGCTAAGTACCTATCAGGCTTATTTGCATAAATAAAATAATTAGCTTTAAGTCTCTGGGCTGCCCTAATAGAATTGTCGTTTAATAATGTTAGTAGATCTGCCTTCTTTTGGTTTAGGGAGTTCAATATAATTTGGGAGCCAGTTTGTTTATGTTCCTTTTCTAAAAGGTTAATTTCTTGTTGAAGCTGCAAATAGCGAGTGCTAGCCTGTTTCTTATAATTTGTTTTTTCTTTTATTAGTAGTCCTCTAAAAACTGATTTATGGGCTGCCCATACCGAGATAGGGTTTGCTGTGGAGTCTGTATTGATTCTCCAGTAGTCACTCATGTCTTTTAGTAATCTGTCTTTTGTGTTAGGGTGTTTCAAGCAGGTCGGGTCAAAGGTCCATGTTTTGGTTCTGTTTGGTTCCATAAGGGATCCCAGGAGTAGCTGTGTAATAGAGTGGTCCGACCAGACACAAGTATGTATGTGTGCCTCGCGTAATGTAGGTTGCAGTATTTGACTTGTGAAAACATAATCAATTTTCGTGTAGCATTTATGTGCTGAGGAATAGTAGGTTGTATCAGTAGTATCTCCGTATAGTGTGACCCATGTATCTTGTAACCCATGTGGCCGGAGTAGCTCAACGACTTTTTTAGCTATGCTTTGTACTCTCATTTTCTTTTTTGAGATGTTCCCTGTCGTCGCCCTCCTTAGCGCTACAAAGTCTATATTGAAATCACACGCCAATATGATTCTCGATCTAGACCAGTTGGTGAGCAAATTAGTTATACATCTAAAGAATGGTTCTTGTTGCTCGTTAGGTGCACAGATATTGCATAGGAGTACTTCGGTCCCCTGTATATTACCCCTCACCATTATATAGCGGCCCTCACTATCTTTCACTGTGTCCTTGTGTTCAAAACCCAAGGACGAGTGAATCAATATAGAGACTCCTCTAGTTTTAATGTTAGAGGTAGAATGAAAGTGCTGTGAATATTATTTGGACCAATATTTAGGTATTTGTGTCTTCAGAAAGTGAGTCTCCTGTAAAAATAAAATATTTGCTCTAAGCTTTCTATATTGTGTTAGTGCAGTCCTCCGTTTTATGTCTGAATTAAGGCCTCTCACATTGTGTGAAATCAAGTTAACTCCAGGAAAGTGTAGTATTTCAGCCATAGCAATGTTTCAGTAAAGTAGTGTATTCATTAGTATATAACCATCCCTTTTCATTATTTAAATAACCTGGAGTGTCACATTCTGTGCTATTATGTAGGTCTAATCTTACAGTCCCTGTATTTTTAACCTCGGTGTAGCTCCACAAGAAGGTGTTAATTAAGTTGCAGTTGACTTGGCACAAAACAAACCAATTAAATAACATAACATATATTCCTGTAAAAAAAAAAACCAGTAAAAACAACACAAAATATCCCTAATTTGCATTAGTATAACATATAATCAGTGATACCTTGTAGCTCATAATATTTTCTTAATTTACCATAGGTGGTAATGAGTAAAGAATAACGAAATTAAAGAGCAGTGTTAGGTTAACAGAATAACCTATGTATACAGAATATGTTCTAACGGTTTCAGCTCATTGTCTAAGGCAGTCTAAGTGTATTGCATATAGTCTCCAAAATACAACCCTGATAGTGTTTAGAAAAGAGTCTCACCAATCTCCCATTTTACTGTTTCCAGTAAAGTTCAAGTCAGATAAGGTATCATGTCTTGGAACGTTTATTATTCACTTTTATCCAACTGGATCTCTTGAGAGAATGTGTTAAGGTTTGTGTCCCTCTCTTCTCCTTGAGATCGGGATCAGGCGGTATGTCCGGTGTTTCTATACCTAGGGTTTTACACGCCCCAGGAATCTCCTGTATTGTCTTGATTGAAGTTATCTTACCATCTTTAAGTATGTTAAGGACAAATGGAAAGCCCCAATGATATGTGATTTGGCGTTTTCTGAGCAATGAAGTTAATGGTCGAAGTTTGCTTCGTCGTTGCAGTGTTTTCACACACAAATCTTGAAAAAATTGCACCACGTTCCCCTGGTATTTAAACGTGGGGTTCTTCCGAGATGCATTCAAGTTTTTTCTTTATCAAGAAACCTGAGGAATTTGATGATCACATCCCTTGGTGGCATATCTTTCTGCGGTCTGGCCCTGAGTGCTCTGTGGGCTCTCTCGATATGGTATTCTGTGTCATCCGTAGCCACTGTGATAGCTTTGAAGAGGCCTTGCAAATAGGTCAAAAGGTCAGCCGGACCAATTGATTCCGGTATACCCTTTATCCGGAGATTCGATCTCCTAGTGCGATTCTCAATGTCCTCCATTTTGTCTTGGAGGTCATCTATTTGTTGTTGCTGGAGGGAGATTGTCTGCGACATGACAGCTACATTTCCCTCAATATCTTCCTTGTCATTTTCTAGAGCTTCCACCCTGTTTCCCATTTCAAGCATCTCATTTTTGATATCTGCTAGGCTGCTAGTCACTGTGGTATGGAGACTATCAATTTTATCCCAGAGTTTTTCAAAATGTGATGCGATGTCCTGCTTTGACACTAGCATGCTGAGGTCGGCTTTGGTTACTGGTGTCTGATCATCTATAGGTTTGCTTTGTTCAGATTCTAAGTCAGAATCCTCTTCTGCCTCCATTGAGGTAGTTTCTAGCTGTTTATGAGCTGCATTGGATCTAAGAAATGTATCCATAGAAGTAAGCTTATTAAGTTTGTCAGTTTTCTGAAACCTTCTGGTAGACATTGTAAACCAGGCCAGGAGTGCAGGTTATCTCGATCGTTTCTGTACAGTATGATTAATATACTTTTTTTACACTCAGATATTCTTACTAAGAGATAATGTCCCGCTTAATGTATCAGGATTTCATTTGTGGCTCAGTTATCTTTTGCAGAAACATCAGTGGGGTTTATCATAGTTGCCAGCGGTGATGATGTTCAGTTTTTTTTAAATAATAGTTTACTTTCTGCTGATGTGTGCAGTTCCTGCAACTTGCTTTATATATCATCAATACCGTATCTGCACAATCTGTAATCTTTTCATTGAGGTATTATAGTCATGGTTGTGTGCTATATCAAAAATAGTAGTGTCTCAATGATTACCAAAGACTAAACTTGCCAGCCTGAGAGATGTTTATGTGCGTATCTTGGCACTCTTTCTGTAACGCTTCACCATTATTGTTATATGTCCCCCACTTGTGGCTTGTGTTCCCTGTAAACCCGGTTACCTCTTGTATGGGCTTTGCATCTTGGTGTCATATCGATCGATGTAGGTGAAACTATTAACAGTCACTCCTGTTCTGCTCCGAGATAGATTTTTGTTAGCTGCGCGTGGCCTCCAAGATGGCGTCTGCTGTGTATATTCGTTCTGTGCAAGAGTGCTATTAGGCGTTTTTCCTCACTTTTTCTTGAAGATTTTCCTCTCAGGACTATAGCAGGGAACTGTGCCACCAACCTCAGTGCCTTCTTAGCCTCTTAGTATTCACATGTACGGCATTATCCACCTATTTTGCTGTATCACATACCAGAGCTCAGCTCTCACACATCCATCCGTGTGTGCTGCTAGGCTCCGCCCCCGACGGCAGCCATATTTAAAGGGACACTAAACACAAACTGTAAACTACATGATTATGAACCTTTATATATAGGAATCATTTTGCAATGAAAACTGCAGCTTTATTTTGTCAAATGAGTACATTATTTTAGGTTTCTTCTTTTCTAATATTTCCCTGTCCTCCAGAACAAAAGAACCCCCACTAACCAATCACAAACTGATATTCAGATATAGCACACACACTGCAAATGTGTAGACTGAGGCAGGCTGCCCTCTTATATTCCCTTAAGGAGGTTTAGCACTTATTCAACTTCGTTAGTATTGCAAAGAATGATTTTCATATGAACAGAAGGGCAAGCAGACACTGCAAATGTGGTGTAAATTAAAATCTTCAAGTTTATTGATAAACGATAAAATTCAGCACAGACATGTAGGATGACAAACAGGCAAACGTCTAACGTGTTTCGCACCCCGCGTTTCCTATCATGATTGTTGATGCAAAACTGATAATCCACCTTTTGAAAGCATTTGACACCATGGAATCTTAGGGAGGGAGAGAAAAGTAAACAAAAGCCCACATAAATTGCCTAAAGGTATTAACCCAAGCCTCCCTGGGAGAAATTCAAACAAGCACAAATTTTAGATGTATTTTACAGCAAAAGACTGCAAAATAAATAATTAATGTACATTGCAATAATGTTTCACTTGCAGTAATGAACCATTTTATGCACTGTTGAAATGTCAAGTTTAGTGGTCCTTTAAGATGTCGTTCCCATATGATTCTACAATAACTCAAATAGGTCAAACATATCTTTTAGAGATTGCAAAAAATGGAAGAAAATGATTAGAATTAGATTAAATATAGATGACATTAAAAAGACTATCGACAGGCTAGATAAAGCTTCTCCATCAATTTATAAAGAGGAACATTTAAACGTTTTACATCAAGCATTTTACAACTTATAAGTTATAAAAATAGGAAATGCCATAAAATAACAAACATAATAGATTGTCATAATATTAAATAAGGTATTTATAACTAATCAAACAATTTGATCAAGATATTTTCAAAGATTCCGTGATTAGGAAATTTATGCTTAAATGGGAACTTTTTATCAAACAAAATAAAAAAGATGTTAAAAAATAAATATTATCAGAAAAGAAAAGGGGCGAAAGTCACTTGAAACAACGCTCTGGGTGTAAATCTGATAGTATATCACAACCAGTGAAGGGAAGATTAATACAGTTAATATTAACCTCTAAAGTCCACAGTTACTGCTTACTATAGAGCCCAAACAGTTAGTGCTTACTATAGAGCCCATACAGTTAGTGCTTACTATAGAGCCCATACAGTTAGTGCTTACTATAGAGCCCATACAGTTAGTGCTTACTATAGAGCCCATACAGTTAGTGCTTACTATAGAGCCCATACAGTTAGTGCTTTCTATAGAGCCCATACAGTTAGTGCCTACTATAGAGCCCATACAGTTAGTGCTTACTATAAAGCCCATACAGTTAGTGCTTACTATAGAGCCCATACAGTTAGTGTTTACTATAGAGCCCATACAGTTAGTGCTTACTATAGAGCCCATACAGTTAGTGCTTTCTATAGAGCCCATACAGTTAGTGCCTACTATAGAGCCCATACAGTTAGTGCTTACTATAAAGCCCATACAGTTAGTGCTTACTATAGAGCCCATACAGTTAGTGTTTACTATAGAGCCCATACAGTTAGTGCTTACTATAGAGCCCATACAGTTAGTGCTTACTTTAGAGCCCATACAGTTAGTGCTTACTATAGAGCCCAGTTAGGGATAAAAGCATTTTCCAAGAGCCTTAAGAGACTCTCTTATCTAATGCTTGCTGTTCAAAAGTGCTGCACGGCTCCTATTCAAATACCAGAGATGTCCGCCGAAAAGTAGTATATACGGATGCCGGGCACCTAAGCCGGTATGGATACTTCGGCGTTACTCCCTCGCATTAGGGCAGCCCATCCGGTCACTCTGTGTGAAGATGCTCACATCCAAACAGCAGCAGTCTTACCTTTATTGCGCCAAGTAGTTCCGTACTCTGGCGTCTTCCTCCATTTCCTGACATCTCTCTCATCAGCCAATCATCAAGAAGAAGCAGTTTGCAGCCAAGAGAATCAGTAGTCTGTATTCAGCAGTCTGTATACAGATTCGGCTCTAATACCTGACTGTCACCAGGAGGGCAGTCAGTCTTTGTCTAACTGACAAAAGTTTATCCAGAACGAAAGAGTTTTGACATAGCCTGACAATATAAAAGTTCCATTTTATAAGGTTACAAAGTTAAAAGGAAAACGAAGGCACTCTCCAAAATATCAAGGTAGGACAACAGTCCCTAGAAAACAGCTAACCTGTTTTGGCTCAACAAGCCTTAATCATAGCTAAGGGCTATTATTATTATTATTCTTTATTTATAAAGCGCCAACAGATTCCGCAGCGCTGTTCATAGGTAACAAAGATAAAAGGACAGTACAATATGAGACACCAGACAAAATTTAACAAACAAATACAGGAGGAATTGGGAGCCCTGTTCCCGTGGGAACTTACAATCTAAATGGGTAGGAGGGTGAGAAACAGCAGGTGGGGACTGCAAAGGTGGGAATGATGTTAGTGTGAAGTTAGATGAGGGCAACTATTAGGCAAGTGGAATTCATTAGTTACTGATTTGGTTATAGGCTTCCCTGAACAAGAAGGTCTTTAGGGAGCGTTTAAAGGAGGAGGCTACAAGGCAACCTACAACCTGTAAAAAGGGGAAACCCTAAAGTTTAATAGGTTAAGATCAAATAGAGAGAGTGTCCATTAATTAACAATATGTTAACCCTAGCAAACCTAAAAATAAGGTTAAATCACCCGTGCCCTTAAATATGGTGAGAGCATCTTTAAGTATAAAATATAAAATTGTAGAGGACAAATGTAAATATAAATATATTCAAATAGATACAATAAAATCATGACACAAATGAGTAAAGGCTGCAGTTGTAAATCAATGCAATAACATATATGTATATGTGTAGATACTTATAAATGCATAGATGTATAAAGATGAGAGACTACAGTATATCACATCATTACACAAAAACAGTGGTTACAAAATTACCTCTCAGTTATAAGCTTATGCATGTCGTCTAAACTAAGTAAAATATATAATATAAGCTTTTATAAGTCAAAGAATATACATATGTGTGTATAAAGAGATCAAACAGAATGAGAATATCACTCCCAGTAACTAATCAGATTATACTCTGAGTTGAAGCCTAGAGGAGCTCTAGTCTGGAGAGTAAATATCCAGAACATTTCTCTTTTTTTAATAGTTTAGTTCTGTGACCCCCTCGTTTCGGGGGGAATACTCTCTCAATTGCTTGCCATCTCAGAGTAAGACCAGATCCGTCATGCATCTGAACAAAATGTTGTTCCAAAACAGTCTTTGGCCTACCAACGCTGATGGTAGATCAATTTTTACGTATTCTATATTGCACATCACGCATAGTTAACCCTACGTATTGAAGTTTATACTTGGTGCAGTTTAACAGATCAATAACAAAAGTATATATATATATATATATTTATTTATATATATATACACACACAGTATATATATATATATATATATATATATATATATAGATATATATAAATATATATATATATATATATATATATAAATATATATATATATATATATATATATATATATATATATATATATAATATTTACAGGGAGTGCAGAATTATTAGGCAAGTTGTATTTTTGAGGATTAATTTTATTATTGAACAACAACCATGTTCTCAATGAACCCAAAAAACTCATTAATATCAAAGCTGAATAGTTTTGGAAGTAGTTTTTAGTTTGTTTTTAGTTATAGCTATTTTAGGGGGATATCTGTGTGTGCAGGTGACTATTACTGTGCATAATTATTAGGCAACTTAACAAAAAACAAATATATACCCATTTCAATTATTTATTTTTACCAGTGAAACCAATATAACATCTCAACATTCACAAATATACATTTCTGACATTCAAAAACAAAACAAAAACAAATCAGTGACCAATATAGCCACCTTTCTTTGCAAGGACACTCAAAAGCCTGCCATCCATGGATTCTGTCAGTGTTTTGATCTGTTCACCATCAACATTGCGTGCAGCAGCAACCACAGCCTCCCAGACACTGTTCAGAGAGGTGTACTGTTTTCCCTCCTTGTAAATCTCACATTTGATGATGGACCACAGGTTCTCAATGGGGTTCAGATCAGGTGAACAAGGAGGCCATGTCATTAGATTTTCTTCTTTTATACCCTTTCTTGCCAGCCACGCTGTGGAGTACTTGGACGCGTGTGATGGAGCATTGTCCTGCATGAAAATCATGTTTTTCTTGAAGGATGCAGACTTCTTCCTGTATCACTGCTTGAAGAAGGTGTCTTCCAGAAACTGGCAGTAGGACTGGGAGTTGAGCTTGACTCCATCCTCAACCCGAAAAGGCCCCACAAGCTCATCTTTGATGATACCAGCCCAAACCAGTACTCCACCTCCACCTTGCTGGCGTCTGAGTCGGACTGGAGCTCTCTGCCCTTTACCAATCCAGCCACGGGCCCATCCATATGGCCCATCAAGACTCACTCTCATTTCATCAGTCCATAAAACCTTAGAAAAATCAGTCTTGAGATATTTCTTGGCCCAGTCTTGACGTTTCAGCTTTTGTGTCTTGTTCAGTGGTGGTTGTCTTTCAGCCTTTCTTACCGTGGCCATGTCTCTGAGTATTGCACACCTTGTGCTTTTGGGCACTCCAGTGATGTTGCAGCTCTGAAATATGGCCAAACTGGTGGCAAGTGGCATCTTGGCAGCTGCACGCTTGACTTTTCTCAGTTCATGGGCAGTTATTTTTGCGCCTTGGTTTTTCCACACGCTTCTTGCGACCCTGTTGACTATTTTGAATGAAACGCTTGATTGTTCGATGATCACGCTTCAGAAGCTTTGCAATTTTAAGAGTGCTGCATCCCTCTGCAAGATATTTCACTATTTTTGACTTTTCTGAGCCTGTCAAGTCCTTCTTTTGACCCATTTTGCCAAAGGAAAGGAAGTTGCCTAATAATTATGCACACCCGATATAGGGTGTTGATGTCATTAGACCACACCCCTTCTTATTACAGAGATGCACATCACCTAATATGCTTAATTGGTAGTAGGCTTTCAAGCCTATACAGCTTGGAGTAAGACAACATGCATAAAGAGGATGATGTGGTCAAAATACTCATTTGCCTAATAATTCTGCACTCCCTGTATACACACACACACACACGTAGCCCTCAATTTATGCCGGGGTTAGGTTCCAGAAGGAATGGTTGAAAATAGAAACCGTTGTAAATTGAAACCCAGTTAATAATATGTCAATGGGAAGTGAGGGAGTTGAGTTCCAGGCCCCTCTCAAAATACATTATTTTTAAAGCTTTGAAATGGGGGGTGGAGCCAACTCTGGAGCTGAGCGCAGCTCCGGCTATATTATACATAAAAAGGCGACCGCTCAGGCTCCTATGCTCTACTGTGATTGTGTACTTGTAGGTTTTAGTGACCTATCTACTTAAAATAAAGGAGAGGAATTCTCTGGGGAGAGAACCCCACTGTCCTGTGATCTATCTTGCAGACCGGAGAATTCGGGAGCGGCCATCTTTCCTCCCACGTGGCATCCAACGTGTGGAACAAGTCTAGCTAAATGCAACTATACTACTTACGATAGTGCTAAATATTGAACAACCGCATCATGGCATCAGCAGTATACATCGTCGAGGAGATAAACAACCTCTTCGATGCTTGCAGAACTGCATTTGAATGTGAAATTAAACAGATGACTCAACCTGTGGCAGCGGTGTCTGACACTCAACACCTATTCTCACACCTCCGTAACTGGCTACAAAGGTGGTGACACTCTGGGGCCCCAGTGTTTGCTACCCACTCTAGGTGATTTATGGAGTGCTGCAGAAACAGCTCCCACAGCAACAAACCACCATGGAAAGTTAGAAGGTGAGAGTATGCAGCATGAGATGGAGCATCTCACAAGTCAATCTGATTTGTGTGGAGTAACAGATCAGACTCTCTATTCTGTTCTAGTAGAAATTTCAACTGCTCAGAAGCATATAGAACAGAGACACATCCAATTAGCGATTGACACATCTGCCCAGGGAAATCTCTTTGTGACATTTTCCGAATTGCAAGTGATCTATTGCACGACCCCTTATAGTGAGCTAATGCAGGATATGGGGAGCACAGCCCTTACGATATGTGTAGTATATGCACCAGAATCACTGAGGTTCTCTACCGTTTGGAACTGGTATATAAAACAACAAGGGAGCAGGAGAAATTTCAGATGAGGGAATGCCGTCTTTGCTTACATCTCTCAATTTGTGGATATGTACCAAATTCAGCATGTCCCCCCATTCAGGCGAGTCTGTCTTAATGCCACTTCTGGGTCTATACAAACAGTTGGGGTAGGATAAAGTACTTATTCAAAGGACAGTGTCTGCAGTTATGCATTCTATCAGGTGTCATAGACTGGATTACCGCAGTAATTTATGTTAAGCTCTTTCTAAATGTTATTCATAATACACTACTTAGTAATATGTCATTTGTTAGTTCATAATGCTACCGCCCAAAGTTTTATACATTCCTATTGTTAAAGGACAAATGTTTAAGTTGCACATGATGTTCCAGTTACATTGAAATAGTCACTTTTAATAATATGATTTTATTAGGAAGTTATTATAATGCATTTGATATCTACGTGTTGCTTTTCAGAACATACTTTCTTAGTTGATATTATCTATATTTATCTAAATCAATAATGGTTCTATGCCAGTGCATATGCTTTACAATTTTCATTAAATATAACCACAGTTCACTAGTAATCCCATAATATGCAAGGCAGGGTAGAAAGTGTGGTCCTATTTTGATCTGAATACTTAGATATGACCCAGGGCTTCCTCTTAACCGATAGTCCTAAAAGCTAGATGTTTTGACCATTATTCCCAGTTCATGCGTGGTGGGGGTACTTCCTCATAAGTCTCGTATTGATGAGGCAGCTAAACTCATGTATACTTTTATGTACTGGTTGGTCATAGAATGTAAGCTACACCTCTCTTGCAGACATTGTAATGCATATACACTATAAGCCTTCTGTACTACAACAAGCTCCGTTTCCCCCATTATATAGCTTACTGGTTAAGCTAAGGGGCATAAATCCCATGTTTACATCCCTAAATTATGCATAAGCGTGATATACCCTCCCTTACCCTTTAAAGTAAAATGAGGCATTGACTCCATAGGTTCTTTCACCCGAATTATGGCACCTATATAAGTAAAGTATATAAATTAAAGAGATATTGCAATATACTATAGGTTGTTTGAATGCAACTATTTCTATATTTACTTTTGTGACTGTACTAAATATGCTCTCGATTCATTTTTTGTTTTGTTTATAGGCGATCTATGTTAGCCTTTTAAATATTCATGGTCCCCCAAAATTTTGTACATGACTTATGGGTATGAAGGAACATGTTCAACATGTAATATGTTTGTAATAGCCTTAAAAAAAAAAAAAAGCTTTGAAATGAAGACTATTAAATGCTAAGCAGCATTATAAACAGTATGAAATAATCACACAACACAGAGTGCATCAAACCAAGTTTAATGAACAAAAACATTTACTTTACTTGCAAACAGTTCTCTGCACTGTTAGCATGTTAGATAATATGGGGTCTGCAGCTATTCTATGCATTTAAGTCTGGACTGATTTATAGGCACCCTCACCTCAAGCAGCTGGGATAGAAGAAGAAAGGGAAGTTTCCCTCACGGCTGCTAGATCTTGTTTCTTTGAAAGCTGCTCGATAGCTCAGAT
Source organism: Bombina bombina (assembly GCF_027579735.1). Classification (NCBI taxonomy): domain Eukaryota; kingdom Metazoa; phylum Chordata; class Amphibia; order Anura; family Bombinatoridae; genus Bombina; species Bombina bombina. The sequence continues at coordinate 232,103,864 of NC_069505.1, read as the reverse complement.
CTGATCTGTTCACACTGATTAATTTCAGCCTGCTTGGCTTGCATATCTTTGCTGCAACACAAGCAGACAGCTCCACCTACTGGTCTGCCCTTATTTTAATCACTGTGCTGCTTCTCAGTACTTTTCAATAGCAGTCACATGACTGAAAATAAAGGGCGTTATTCTAAAATGGCGCAAATTGAACCGGCGCAAAATGAGGGCCACCTGTGTGTAATATATATATATATATATATATATATATATATATATATATATATATGTTATGAAGTAGCAAAAGAGAGAGAGCATTAGGAACGTACTCCTAATTTATAAAGACAGGGATTTCAGCACTCTTTTTATTAGTGAAAGATAATATAAGCTCAAAAATCAGATTCCAATTCAAATAATGTTTTATCATGAGACAGTGATCTCCTGCACATAAAAAGTACATTCATTCCTGGAAAATCTTAACAAGTAAACAGCAAAAGTTGGTGTTTTAGAATGTATCAAACCAAAAGAAACATGTGTCGATAAAATATATACTTAAAACCTGACCGGTCAGGAGTACATGCAGATACCGCTAGAAATTTCAGTCTAAAAGTAATTTATATACATTGTTTTTACAGAGTAGTGTTCTATATCAAGACCTACCACACCCTGCTGCTCACAGAACCTCTTAAACAAAGGTCTAAGGGGTTTAGCCTGGGCAGGTTGTTCTTGGGATCTAGGTGGCTAGAACGGAACACTAGTGTAAAGAGGTAGACTCATATTGAGTATTGATTAAGACGTTATTCCATGTAACAGCATACGCCAAATTTATATCAAGGAGAACCGCTCCAGTCTTACTACACCCCGCTGCACACAGCCCCCAATCAAGGGTCAAATATGCTGGGCAGGTATACCTTAGGGATCTAAGTAGACTGATTAGCGCACTCACTTAATATGTACATGTCAGGACACACCTATAGTTAATAAAGCAGTATACAACAATGCTTAATAAAGTAGAAACATGAAACAGCTTGGAGTGTCTATGGGAGAAGACAAAGATGAATTTCGCTTAGCATGCAAGGCACTAGTAACATAAAGGCAGTGTGGATTAGTAGCCAAAATTAAGCAAGTGGTTCAGTATTGATATCTTGCAGGCATTTGCATTAGCAGCGGCAGTGATAAATAATATCCAAAGTAGATCGTTATTCATAAACAAGCTGTGAAAATCTGTACTTGAGAAAGTGGTCCACTATGAGCTCCCCAAATGCAAAAACCCATGACAGGGAATTGTATAAGTATAAGCACAGTTCCAGTATGAAAGCTAGAATTGCCTTGTATCACAATTTGTGAAGCAGAGTTCATACAACCTGTACAGATTATGTTCCTTATGCATGTCCTTTCCTTGTCCCGTTCATCACAACGGTGAGAGTGAAGTCTCAATCAAATTGTATTTGCCGGGAAACAAACTTCCATTCGTAGGATCCAGCAGCAGCGATAAGTGCATGTATCACATGATCAGTCGGCTCAGCCAATGCCGGGCGCGTTTCACCCGCTTGTCTTTGCTTCAGACCGGGCTTCGTCAGGGCGGAGTTCAGCTGTCATCCTTACGTCCTAATTTATAGGAAACAGTAATGCGCCTCTGCTGGTAGGTGAAAATAATAGCATGCTATGGATACATATTTTAACAAAGGATTCTTTGTTCGCTACAAAAATGTTTACATTAAGAGAAATGTGTCAAGAAGACACTACTAACAGTAAGTACAATACTACAGGAACAATTAGAAAGTTTAAAAAAAAAATTATATGTGTGTAACTAGTAGATAAACTGTCAACTAAAAACCGTATACATAATATCTTCACATTGTTTCTAAAGAAGCTTAGTTAGCTTTAAATTATTAGATCTATAGTAAATAATAAATAATAGTAAAGTAAGAAAATACCACAGGCAATTTATAAAAAGCAGGCCATATCCAATTTGTCATTAAGACCGTTTGGAAACTGTGTTTCAAGAATTGAAATCCACCTGCACTCTTTTCTGAGGAGGGCCTTGTCATTGTCCCCACCTCTGCCATTCATGATGCCTCTGTCGATGCCCACGATTCTCAAGAAATCAAGATCACACCCATTACATAATTCAAAGTGTTTTGCTACGTTGCTTTTGGGATTTTTGTTTTTAATGTCATCCCGATGCTCCGTTACATGGTCTTTTATTGCTCTCCTCGTTTTTCCCACGTAAAAACGTGGGCAACTGCAGGAGAGCAAATAAATGACACCCACTGTGTTACAATTCACAAAGAATTTTAGTTTGTAAATTTTACCTGTGTTGGTACTGAACTCCTTAGTTTTTAGCATGTATTTACATGCTACACATTTTCCACAGGGATAGTTGCCTGAGGATCTATGAGTTTCTTTTAGATTGGGTGCCCTCCTCGCAGTAATGCTAGGGACCTCACCAACTTCCTGAGATACTCCTGAATCACTAACAAGGACTTGCCAATTTTGGCAAGGATGTTTCTCAGGGTATGCCAATGGCAATTGTAGTCAGCAATAAGCCTGATTTTTGGGTCTTTTTCCTTTTCTTTGGGTGCTAGAAGTTTGTCTCTGTTTGCATGCAAGAAAAAATCTGAAGCCAATCATATCAGCCAATCATATTGCACTCTATTGGCTATTTTTTATTTTGGGGGGCTGTTTTATTTTATTAGAGGGCTTAGATTAGGTGTAATTAGTTTAAACTGCTTGTAATTATTATTATTATTTTTTTTTAATTTAGTGTTTGTTTGTTTTTGTATTATAGTATAGTTTATTTTATTGTATTTTATTTTAGCTAATTGTATGTAATTTATTTAACTAATTTAATGATATTTTAGTGTTAGGTGTATTTGTAACTTAGGTTAGAATTTATTTTACAGGTAATTTTGTATTTATTTTAACTAGGTAGCTATTAAATAGTTATTAACTATTTAATAGCTATTGTACCTAGTTAAAATAAATACAAAGTTGCCTGTAAAATAAATATAAATCCTAAAATAGCTACAATGTAATTATTAGTTATATTGTAGCTATATTAGGGTTTATTTTCTAGGTAAGTATTTAAATAGGATTATTTTATTTAATTTTAGGAATATTATTTCATTTAACTTAAATTATATTTATGTTAGGGGGTGTTAGGGTTAGAGTTAGGGGTTAATAAATTTGTTATAGTAGCGGCGACGGTGCGGGCGGGAGATTAGGGGTTAATAATTGTAGGTAGGTGGCGGCGATGTTTGGGAGGGCAGATTAGGGGTTAATACTATTTATTATAATGTTTTCGAGGCGGGAGTGCGGCGGTTTAGGGGTTAATACATTTATTATAGTGGCGGCGATGTCCGGTCGGCAGATTAGGGGTTAATAAGTGTAGGTAAGGTGGCGGCGACGTTGGGGGGGCAGATTAGGGGTTAATAAGTGTAGGTAAAGTGGCAGCGACGTTGGGGGCAGATTAGGGGTTAATAATTATAATATTAGGGTTGGCGGTGTTAGGGGCAGCAGATTAGGGGTTCATAGGGATAATGTAGGTTGCGGCGGTGTCCGGAGCGGCAGATTAGGGGTTAATGGTATAATGCAGGTGTTCGCAATAGCGGGGGTGGCAGATTAGGGGTTATTAAGTGTAAGGTTAGAGGTGTTTAGACTCGAGGTTCATGTTAAGGTGTTAGGTGTAGACTTAGAGAGTGTTTCCCCATAGGAAACAATGGGGCTGCGTTAGGAGCTGAACACTGCTTTTTTGCAGGTGTTAGGTTTTTTTTCAGCCCAAACTGCCCCATTGTTTCCTATGGGGATATCGTGTATGAGCATGTTTTAGCTGCTTACCGCTACCATAAGCAACGCTGGTATTGAGGGTTGAAGTGGAGCTAAGTTAGGCTCAACGCACCCTTTTTTGAGCCTAACGCAGCCCCAAAGACAACTCTAAATACCAGCGTTGTCTTAAGGGTGCGTTGGGGAAAAAAGCAGCGTTAGCTATGCGGGTCTTTACCGACAAAACTCTAAATCTAGCAGTAAAACCTTTAATAGAAGAGCAAGTTATCATGGTTACAATCTTCAATTAAAGTACTGTTCTAGAGCGAAGTCAGCTGTGTGTCACGATTCAACATATTTTAGACTAGAACTATTCAGTGAGTGAATAAATGTAAGTTTGTAGCTACTGGATACAGGTGAACTCTGCTCACTATTGAATTGTTTAATGAGCAAGTGCCTGAAATGTAGCAGTGATACTGAACAGAAAGAAACAAAGTTTCACTTTGAAAACTACTCACTGACAATGTCAACTAAGAGTAAGTTACTTGCAGTTAAAGAAGCAGGTTTATAGCAATGTTATAGTTGATAATCAAATAATAGTTAGCTGAAATAACTCTGGTAGTGAAGTAATGGTTTAGATTAGGTAGGTTTAAACACATTGATTTGCGAGGTATATAAAGTTCAGTACATTATTAGATGTTTCAATGTAATATGTAAAAGGTTTAACAAGTAGTGATGTCGCGAATAGGTCGCCGGCAAATGGTTCCCGGCGAACATAGCATGTTCGCGTTCGCCGCGGCGCGCGAACATATGCAATGTTTGATCCGTCCCCTATTCTTCATCATTGAGTAAACTTTGACCCTTTACCTCACAGTCAGCAGACACATTACAGCCAATCAGTGGCAGACACTCCCTCCCAGACCCTCCCACCTCCTGGACAGCATCCATTTTAGATTCATTTGGAAGCTGCATTCTTAGTGAGAGGAGAAACAGTGTAGCTGCTGCTGATTTAATAGGGAAATTGATAGCTAGGCTAGTGTATTCAGTGTCCACTACAGTCCTGAAGGACTCATCTGATCTCTGCTGTAAGGACAGCACCCCAAAAAGCCCTTTTTAGGGCTAGAACATCAGTCTGCTTTTTTTTTCTTCTTTTTCTGTGTAATCTAATTGCAGTTGCCTGCCTGCCAGCGTGTGTGTCAGGCTCACAGCGTATACTGTGCCCACTTTCCCAGTGCCACCACTCATATCTGGTGTAACAGTAGTGTAGATTTAAAAAAAACAACACTTTTTTGACTGTGTTAAATAATAGCAGTCAGTTTCCTTCACACGTGTGCGTTTCAGTGCCTGCCTGCCAGGGCACAGTGTCACCCGAGTGTAACTCATATCTGGTGTAACAGTAGTGTAGATTTAAAAAAAACAACACTTTCTTTCATGTAATTAGCAAGAGTCCATGAGCTAGTGACGTATGGGATATACATTCCTACCAGGAGGGGCAAAGTTTCCCAAACCTTAAAATGCCTATAAATTCACCCCTCACCACACCCACAATTCAGTTTTACAAACATTGACTCCCGTGGAGGTGGTGAAGTAAGTTTGTGCTTGATTCTACGTTGATATGCGCTTCGCAACAGGTTGAAGCCCGGTTTTCCTCTCAGAGTGCAGCGAATGTCAGAGGGATGTGAAGAGAGTATTGCCTATTTGAGAACAATGGTCTACCTCTAGGGGAACTTTTTCATAGGTTCTCTGTTATCGGTCGTAGAGATTTCTTCTCCTACATCCCTTTTCAGATCGACGATATACTCTTATATACCATTACCTCTACTGATTCTCATTTCAGTACTGGTTTGGCTATCCGCTTTATGTGGAGGAGTGTCCTGGGGTAAGTAAGTCTTATTCTTTGTGACACTCTGCGCTATGGTTGGGCACTTTATATGTAAAGTTCTAAATATATGTCTATAAACTTATATTTGCCTTGATTCAGGAAAAACGGTATTCCTTATTTTCAGACTGTCAGTTTCATTATTGGGATAATGCATTTAATTATTTTTTCTTACCTTGAAAATTTTTTCATTTTGCCATTTTTTCCTGCGTGCTGTTAAGCTCGCGGGGGTGGGAAATGTTCCTTTTTATTTCGATATTTTTTGGCGCGTTCTTTTTTTGGCGCTAAAAATGTTCGTCACTTCCGGCGCAGTAATTTTTTACCGGAAGTTGTATTCTATTACGCATGCATATTTAGACATTTTTTTGCGCCAAAAAAATGGGGCGTCTCTTTTACTCACATTATTTAAACATTTCTATTCATTGCTTCTGGTTGCTAGAAGTTTATTTTTTTGCATTCTTTCCCATTCCTGAAACTGTCATTTAAGAAATTTGATAATTTTGCTTTATATGTTGTTTTTTCTATTACATATTGCAAGATGTCTCATCCCGACCCTGGATCAAAACCTACTAATGAACAGACGTTGCCTGATGCTGGTCCTACCATATGTTGATGTACTAAAAGCACCACCTTTAAGAAAAAGAAACAGAGAGGAACAAGAGGAGGGAGAACAACAACAACAAAAAAAAAATGTCAAGAAAACAAAATAAACCCACCAATAGGGATCTTTAATCTAAGTAGCAAAATACTAACAAAAGAGCAAGAAAAAGTGCTACAACTTGGTCTAAGTTTTGCCCCTACGGCCAAAATGAATAAATTTAATACACATATTCACGTAAGCCAATTTGTACGAAAGTTAACATTAAAAAGATTCTTTGCAAAAAATCCAATAGAAAGACAAATAACTTCTAATAGAACAATCACGAATACAGATACAGCAACCCCAGAAATAAAACACACAAATTTAAAATTGAAATCAAAATTCTATCCAACTAATGAAAAAGGAAGAAACCTCGAGCTCTTTGAAAAACTAGTACAAATTGATATTGCTAAATTAAAATACAATAAACATAAACTAAGAAATCTGTCTAGAAAAGAAAATACAATAATAAAAAACCTACAAAAAGATAAAGAACTGACAATTAAGGCTGCGGATAAGGGAGGAGGGATTGTCCTTTTAGACACAACAAGCTATATCAATGAGGCTAACAGACTCCTAGGAGACATAGACACTTACAAAGAAATTAAAATGGATCCAACAAAAAAATTTTTAAACAAACTAACAAACATACTAAAAGATGCCCAAAGTCAAAACATAATTCATAAAAAGGAATTTGATTTTCTATGTCCTAAATACCCAAAAATACCTGTGTTCTATTACCTGCCAAAATCTCACTAATCCACCTGGTAGGCCTATAATATCTGGAATAGGGTCTATAACTGCAAACTTATCACAATACATTGACAACTTTCTGCAAAAATATGTAAAAACTCTACCCTCCTACCTTAAAGATACTACTGATATATTACAAAATCTCAATAACCTAGAATGGAAAGATAACTATTTGATTGGCACGTGCAATGTTTCCTCTTTATACACGAGCATACAACATCAACTAGGCACAAAAGCAGCGGAAATGTGTATGACTAGGGATAATACACTAAATCAAAGACAAAGAGACTTTATACTTCAAGGTATTGATTTTATTTCGAACCAGAATTATTTTTCCTTTAACAAGAGATTCTATCTGCAAACAAAGGGCACGATATTTGCACCGAGCTATGCAAATTTATTCTTGGGAAAATGGGAAGAAGAATTAATTCCCAAACATGAGCTCGGTGCAAATCTTGTGCTCTATAAGAGGTACATTGATGACATCATCTTTATATTGAAAGGGTCATCCATGGAGCTAGATAAATTCATCACAGACATGAATAATAATGATATAGGAATAAACTTCACACACAATATAAGTAAAGAAAAAATTACATTCATAGACCTGGATATTGAAATTGTTGAAAAAGAAATAACAACAAAAACACACTTCAAAAAAGTAGATGCAAATAACCTAATACACTTTAAAAGCTGTCATTTAAATAAATGGAAGGAAAATATCCCCAAAGGACAATACCTCCGAATAAAACGAAATTGTACAAAAACCTCAGATTATTTAGAACAAATCGAGATACTTGAAAATAAATTCATAGACAGAGGGTATAATATAGAAACAATAAAAAAGGCAAAAGAACAGGTAGATCAAAAAGATAGAAATACTCTACTTACATATAAAAATAAAAACTCTAACAATTTGGACAATAAAGAAGAGAAAGAGGATAAATTTAATGTTGCACTAATTACTGATTATAATTGTGATCATTATCTTTTACAAAAAATAATCCAAAAACACTGGCACCTAGTTCAAACAGATCCCCTTATAGGTGAAAAAATGGCAGATAATGCGAAAATCATCTTTAAAAAAGCAAAAAATTAAAAAAAAATACTAGCTCCCAGTGAGTTTAAACAAATTAAAACAAATTCAACACTAGAAAAAGATCTACTAGGAAATAAACTAGCTGGTTTCTACCCCTGTTTCGGCTGCAGATCTTGTAAATTTAGCAACAAATGTAAGAAAATTAAGTCAAATACAAATGGTTTAGTTCATCATATAAAAGAAACCATAAGATGTCAGGATAAGGGTGTTATCTACATTATACAATGCACATGCCAATTACAATACATAGGAGAGACCACCAGGACTCTAAGGGAACGCATACACGAACATCTATCATGTATAGACAGAGGGAATCTAGACACACATTTATATACCCACTTTAGAGAAATACACAAAAACAATCTAAAAGACTTCACCTTCTGAGGCATAAAAAAGCTAAAACCAGTATGGAGAGGAGGAAATTTTGAAGAAAAACTCCTAAGAACAGAAGCAGAGCTAATTTATAATATGCAAACTCTTTATCCAGCAGGATTAAATTCAGAATTAGACCTGTCCCCTTTCCTTCTGTCTTAAAAGTCAATGAAAATATATATAACACAATTTAAAAAAACTTGATCCTCATCTAGAATAGTGTGCAATTAGATAAACAAACAGTTAAAGAAACAAATATACACGATAAATAAAGGGGAAATATAAAGTTCAGAAATAAAAGTTCTGCAAAATACCAATCATTCACCATACATCAGAAAGCTATATATCATATAATTCTAAAAGCAAAAAAGTGAATTAGTTCTGCCTAAGTAAAGGCTAAACCTCACATTAAGATTAAGAAATTATAAGTTTCAAAATCTTTCTAATACTGTATTTTGAATTAATTTGTCTTTTGAATTTCATTGCAAAAAATTATTTTTGTTTCAAATAAAAAAGCTAAATGTGATAAGATTCCATCATAGAGAATGTCACTATAACTAATTCTGAATATATTATATTATATATATATTATAACAAAAAAACTATAATTATTAGATATCCAAAGACACATAAGAATTATCAGAAGTAAGCGATAAAGACCTGGAAAGATTCCACCTTATTTATACTAAAGAAATCCACCTTAAAAATCACACCTATCAAAACGAAGGAACAACTGACCAATCAAAAAGAAAAGAGGGCTTTTTAAACTGCCGGGCTCAAAACAAACACTATCCGTCTTGACAAAGCCTGCTGGCGAAACGCGTAGACGTTACCTGCTGTTACCTGCTTTCTAATTATTGGACAAACAATTTTACCTATCCCCTATTGAAAGGAACAGAGGGCAAAGAAAGTTCAAAAAAACAAACTGCCGTTTGTATTTCAAGTCCAAGATTATATCTACACGCTGAGACGTGCACCTATATCAAGAAGCTGCCTGGGGAAAACGAGATTCTGACCTAGGGGCCAAAGTCGCTTCAAACCGATAGAGAAAAAACCCATACACGCAGGAGCGTGGTCTAGGTTTTCATTCTCGACATCGGAGATACCTACATCATACAAGGAGGAGAGACACAAACTAAAAAACCGGTAAGAGAGACCGAGATACCATCAGACACAGATGTGTCAGAAGAGCCGGTAAGCCCTACCAAAAAATATCAATTTTTACTGAGTACAGCCAACTTTGTATATATATTACATACCAAAAGACATTGCTACAAAAAGTTAACAACTTAAACTGTATAAAACAACAATATATTGGACTATGATATGTAAATTGCTTCCTTCTGATACAAAGTAACAGTATAAAAGTTGAAACCGATATAATATCTGAGAAATCTCTTGCGGCCACTAAGAATCAGAATTAAGGTGGAAATCAAAGATAAATGATTTAAAGAAAAAACCTAGGTGGAATCTTTTAGAGAAATATACCAAAGTGCTCTTTTTATGCAGTAAATTTTACTTGTTCTTAAATTACAAAGGGAGACGTCCCACAATCTATTCTAAAAGCTATATACTTGTTTTATATTGTTTTAATAAATATATTTTTGCTAAATTGTCCTTCAGTCTCCAGACTTTCTCATTTAGCTTCTAGCGCTCCCAAACTACTATTGATTTTTGTTATTGTGGACAAAAATAATAATCCCCTGAGTATAATAATATCAATGTTAATATGTAAAGCATTAGATATTGGCATATTGTACATTTTTGTATAAGCTGCATATCATTAAACAGATGACTCATTGGCAGTACAAATAGTGATTCAAGTGTTTGCTAATTCTGGGCTATAAAGAGCAGCATTCCATGCAGGGAGAGCATTTGCACTCTGTAGCAGCCCTTCAAAATCCATGTGTGCAGGTACTCTACTACAGATGCGTATATATCATAAAACACCCATGTGTGCAGGTACTCTACTACAGATGCGTATATCTCATAAAACACCCATGTGTGCAGGTACTCTACTACAGATGCATATATATCATAAAACACCCACGTGTGCAGGTACTCTACTACAGATGCATATATATCATAAAACACCCATATGCACAGGTACTCTACTACAGATGCGTATATTTTATAAAACACCCATGTGTGCAGGTACTCTACTACAGATGCGTATATATCATAAAACACCCATGTGTGCAGGTACTCTACTACAGATGCATATATATCATAAAACACCCACATGCGCAGGTACTCTACTACAGATGCATATTTATCATAAAACACCCATGTGTGCAGGTACTCTACTACACATGCATATATATCATAAAACACCCATGTGTGCAGGTACTCTACTACAAATGTGTATATCTCATAAAACACCCATGTGTGTAGGTACTCTACTACAGATGCGTATATCTCATAAAAACACCCATGTGTGCAGGTACTCTACTACAGATGCGTATATATCATAAAACACCCATGTGTGCAGGTACTCTACTACAGATGCATATATATCATAAAACACCCATGTGTGCAGGTACTCTACTACAGATGAGTGTATATCATAAAACACCCATGTGTACAGGTACTCTACTACAGATGCGTATATATCATAAAACACCCATGCGTGAAGGTACTCTACTAAACATGCGTATATATCATAAAACACCAATATTTGCAGGTACTCTACCACAGATGCATTTATCTCATAAAACACCCATGTGTGCAGGTACTCTACTACAGATGTGTAATTATCATAAAACACCCATATGTGCAGGTACTCTACTACAGATGCATATATATCATAAAGCACCCATGCGTGAAGGTACTCTACTAAACATGCGTATATATCATAAAACACCAATATTTGCAGGTACTCTACCACAGATGCATTTATCTCATAAAACACCCATGTGTGCAGGTACTCTACTACAGATGCGTATAACTCATAAAACACACATGTGTGCAGGTACTCTACTACAGATGCGTATATCTTCTCATAAAACACCCATGTGTGCAGGTACTCTACTACAGATGCATATATATCATAAAACACCCATGTGTGCAGGTACTCTACTACACATGCGTATATATCATAAAACACCAATATGTACAGGTACTCTACCACAGATGCATTTATCTCATAAAACACCCATGTGTGCAGGTACTCTACTACAGATGCGTATAACTCATAAAACACCCATGTGTGCAGGTACTCTACTACAGATGCATACATATCATAAAACACCCATGTGTGCAGGTACTCTAATACACATGCATATATATTATAAAACACCCATGTGAGCAGGTACTCTACCACACATGCGTATATATCATAAAACACCCATATGCGCAGGTACTCTACTACAGATGCATATATTTCATAAAACACCCATGTGTGCAGGTACTCTACTACAGATGCGTATATTTTATAAAACACCCATGTGTGCAGGTACTCTACTACAGATGCGTTTATCTCATAAAACACCCATGTGTGCAGGTACTTTGTCGGCTGGATGAGGATGGCTGTCCGGACTTCGATAACTGTAAGTGGATTGTCGGGGGTTAGTGTTAGGTTTTTTTAAGGGTTTTTTGAGTGGGTTTGTTTTTTTAGGTTAGGGTTTTGGGCAATTCATAAAAGAGCTAAATGCCCTTTTAAAGGCAATGCCAATTTAAATGCCCTTTGCAGGGCAATGGTTACCTTAGGTTTATTTAGATTTTTATTTGGGGGGTTTGGTTGGGTGGGTGGTGGATTTTACTGTTGGTTGGTGTTTGTATTTTTTATTACAATTTAAAAGAGCTGATTTCTTTGGGGCAATGCCCAGAAAAAGGCCCTTTTAGGGGCCATTGGCAGTTTAGTGTAGGCTTGTTTTTTTTTTTTTTTCTTTATTTGGAGGCTTTTTTATTTTGATAGGGCTATTAGAATATGAGTAATTTGTTTTTATTTTTGATATTTTTATTTTTTATTTTTTGTAATTTAGTGTTTATTTTTTTTGTAAGTTAGTAAATTGTATTGTAATTGTAATTTATTATTTTATTGTAATGTTAGTTTTTAGTGTAAGGTAGCTTAGGTTTTATTTTACAGGTAACTTTGTATTTTTTTTTTAACTAGGTAGCTAGTAAATAATTAATAACTATTTACTAACTAGTCTACCTAGTTAAAATAAATACAAACTTACCTGTGAAATAAAAATAAAACCTAAGATAGCTACAATATAACTATTAGTTATTTTGTAGCTAGCTTAGTTTTTTCTTACAGGTAAGTTTGTATTTAGTTTTAAATAGGAATTATTTAGTTAATAATTGTAAGGTTTATTTAGATTTATTTTAATTATATTTAAGTTAGGGGGTGTTAGGCTTAGGGCTACGTTAGGGTTATTCTTAGGGTTAGGGTTAATGGTTAGGGTTAATATATTTATGTAGAGCTAGTTATGTGGGAGGTCAGAGGTTAGGGGTTAGTAATTTATTTTAGTATATTTCGTTGTGGGGGGCTTGCGGTTTAGTGGTTAATAGGTTTATTAAAGTGGCGGTGTGGGCGGACGGCAGATTAGGGGATCTTGTCAGTATAGGGTGTGCTGCTCACTTTTTGGCCTCCCAGGCAAACTCGTTGCGTGACGGCCAAAATGGTGTACGGTACAACAATACCTACAAAACTCGTAATAGCAGTGTTGTGAAGAATAACGTTGCTTTTTCACTCATAACGCAAAACTCGTAATCTAGCTGATTGTCTAAAAAAAATAAAATAAGAAAATTACATTAAAAATGGCTAGATTACGAATTTTGCGTTATGAGTAAAAAAGCAGCATTATGGGTTATAACGCTGCTTTTTCACTACCGCTGCTATTATGCGTCTTGTAGGTACAGCTGTACCGCAAACATTTTTGGCCTTAACGCAAATTAACTTACGCAATAAAGTCTTCTTTCAATGGGACTTCCATAGCGCCAATATTACAAGCTGTTTCTGGGAGGCCAAAAAGTGAGTGGTACAGCCTATCCCGCAAGATTCGTAACGCAATCTAAAGTCAGTAGTTATGAGTTTTACGCTACAAAGCCGTAGCATAAAACTCATAACTGAAGTGCTAAAAAGTACACTAACACCCATAAACTACATATTATCCCCTAAACCGCCGCACTCCTACCTCACAAACACTAGTTAAATATTATTAACCCCAAATCTGCCGCCCCCAACGTTGCCGCCACTATACTAAAGTTATTAACCCCTAAACCAAAGTCTAACCCTAACCTCCCCTAAGTTAAATATAATTAAAATAAATCTAAATAAAACCTACTATTAATAACTTTATAATTCCTATTTAAAACTAAATACTTACCTATAAAATAAACCCTAAGCTAGCTACAAAATAACTAATAGTTACATTGTAGCTAGCTTAGGGTTTATTTTTATTTCACAGGCAAGTTTGTATTTATTTTAACTAGGTAGAATAGTTACTAAATAGTTATTAACTATTTACTAAATACCTAACTAAAATAAATACTAATTTACCTGTGAAATAAAACCTAACCTGTCTTATACTAACACCTAACCTTACACAACAATTTAATAAATTACATTAATTAAATACAATTACCTAAATTACAAAAAAACTGATTGGAACAGCCAATAGAATGCGAGCTCAATCCTATTGGCTGATTGGATCAGCCAATAGGATTGAAGCTCAATCCTATTGGCTGATTGCATCAGCCAATTGGATTTTTTCACCTTTAATTCCGATTGGCTGATAGAATTCTCCCAGTCAATCAGAATAAAAGTGACTTCATCTTGGATGACATCATTTAAAGGAACCTTCATTCGTCTTTAGTCGTCGGAAGAAGAGGATGCTCCGCACCGGATGTCTTGAAAATGGACTCACTCCGCGCCGGATGGATGAAGATAGAAGATGCCGTCTGGATGAAGACTTCTGCCCGTCTGGAGGACCACTTCTGCTGGCTTGGATGAAGACTTCTCCCAGCTTCGTCAGGGTGCCAGGAATCAGACTGAGATGAGAAGTGCAAAAATAATCACACCTTTATTAATAGCAAAAATAATAAAAAGTCCACAAGTCAAATAACAAGCCAGGAGTCAAAACCAGAGCTGGTAGTCAGACGAGCCGAGTCAGGAGCCAAAGCGAATAGTCAGACGAGCCGGAATCAGGAACAAGGAAAAAAGCAGAGTCAGGAACAAGCCAGGGATCAGGAACCAGGAAGGATATCAGGCAGCCAGGTAATACACAGGAACTCTCACAAACAGGTCTGAGACAACGCAAAGGCAAAGCATACTGAACAGAGGCCCTTTAAATAATAAGTGATGACATCACAATTCTGAGACTGCATCCTGTCTCACATAGATGATGCACACCAGTCTGGCCATAAAAGGAAGTGTAGGAAATGAGCAGCATCCCCCACAATGCACCATAGTCAGGAAGAGAGGTGAGTAAAATGGCTGCCAGCAGCACATGGCAAACAACAGGGAAAAAACCCTGACAGTACCCTCCCCTCAACGACCCCTCTCCGCGGGAGGACAAAAGACCTATTGGGGAAATGGGTATGGAAGGCAAGGAGGAGGGCGGGAGCATGAACATCAGAGGAGGGAACCCAAGAATGCTCCTCCGGATCGTAGCCCCTCCAGTGAACCAAATACTGTACATGGCCCCTGGACATATGAGAGTCAATAATGCTGCTGACCTTATACTCCTCATGGTTGTCAACAAAGATAGGATGGGGACGAGGCAACACAGTGGTAAACCGATTACAAACCAATGGTTTCAAGAGGGAGACATGAAAAACATTGGAGATGCGCATAGCAGGAGGAAGGTCAAGAACGTAGGCCACAGGATTAACCCGTCAGAGTATTTGAAAAGGACAAACATAATGAGGAGCCAATTTATTGGAAGGCACACGAAGTTTCAAGTTGTGGGAGGACAGCCAAACTCTCTCACCAACCTGGTAGGAAGGTGCGGGCAGACGCCTACGATCAGCCTGGAACTTTTAGCACTGCATAGAACGATGAAGGCGATCCTGAATCTGCACCCACATGGAACGGAGTTGCCGGAGATGCTCCTCCAAAGCTGGAATACCCTGAGACATGAATGAATCAGGCAACAAGGATGGTTGAAACCCTTAATTCAAAACACAGGCGCTATACAGCTTAAACTAGAAGAAATGAATAAAAATATATATAAATGCAAATAACGCCAAATTTGTGTGTGCAAGTGATAATATTGAGTGCAAACCAAAAGAACCAAAGAAGTGATATCAACAACTAAAATGTAGAAAAATTATTTAATGTAAAATAATAAAAAAGAAAGTGAAAAGTAAATATGCAATTGCGTTGATCAGACGCATAGATACAGTGTAGTATACAAACAGCAACCATGTTTCAAAGATACAATATAGATGTAACAATATAAAGAACGATGATGGAATATAATGGGAATGAAAGCGATTTCCTGAAGAAATTCGATGTAGCGGTCTTTACATACGCCCAGATTGAAGAAGCAATTCAAACTTCAGTTGGAGCTGGAACAAGACGAAAGACCGATAAAACGGCAAACAAGGCAACAGCATAAGGTTATCACAGTCTTTCGTCTCGTTCCAGCTCCAACTGAAGTTTGAATTGCTTCTTCAATCTGGGCATATGTAAAGACCGTCATTTGCATTTATATATATTTTTATTCATTTCTTCTATTTTAAGCTGTATAGCGCCTGTGTGGTTTTGAATTCTATGGTCTCCTTTTGGACTCCATATTATTCTCTTTTTTTTCACATATTTGTTAGAGGTTGAGAGTTTCCTCTTGTCTATTACAGACATAGAGTTTTTTGCGCAGTTAACCCTTTACCTGTTTTCCTTCACTGAAACCCTTAATTCGCCATGAACGGGGATAACTTGGAGGAAGCATTAATAGCACTATTCCGAGCAAACTCTGCCCAAGGTAACAGTTCAGACCAATTATTGTGGTGATCTGAGACATAGCAACAGAGGAACTGTTCCAGAGCTTGATTAGACCGTTCCGCAGCCCCATTGGATTGAGGGTGATATGCAGAGGAGAAGGAAAGCTGGATCCCCATTTGAGCACAAAAGAAACGCCAAAATATGGAGACAAACTGGCTACCCCAGTCCGACAATATCTCCTTGGGTAACCCATGTAAACGGAAGACCTCCCGGGCAAAAATCGAAGCAAGCTCCTGAACGGTAGGCAGCTTCATCAAGGGAATGCAATGTGACATTTTAGAAAAATGGTCAACCACCATAAGGATAACAGTATTGCCATTGGAAACAGGGAGCTTGACAATGAAGTCCATGGAAAGATGTGTCCAAGGACGCTCACCATTAGCAATAGGTTGAAGAAGACCCACAAGAAGACGTCGAGGAGTCTTATTCTGTGCACAAACTGAGCAGGAGGCAACATATGCAGCAATATCAGAATGAAGACCCGGCCACCAGAATTGTTGAGTGACAGACCAAATCATTTGGTTCTTGCCTGGGTGACCTGCGGCTTTAGGATAGTGGTAAGTGTGCAAAAGTTTAGTTTGAAGATTCTCAGGAACAAAACACTTACCACTAGGTTTCTCAGGAGGTGTATTGGTTTGTGCAGCCAGGATCTCCTCCCCCAAGGGAGAAGTCAAATTAGTATGTATGGTAGCCAAAATATGGTCAGGAGGTATAACAGGAGTAGGTACAGACTCCTCCTTGGACAGAGGCGAAAATTGTCGAGAGAGGGCATCAGCCCTAACATTCTTACTACCAGGCAGGTAGGAGACCTCTTAATTAAACCAAGACAAAAATAGCGCCCATCTGGCCTGGGGGGGCGACAAACGTTTTGCTTCAGATAGAAAAGTTAAATTCTTGTGGTCAGTAAGAATGAGCACTGGCACGCTAGTACCCTCGAGAAGATGCCTCCATTCCTTGAGTGCCAAAATTATGGCCAGTAATTCTCTGTCACCAATTTCATAATTGCACTCTGCTGGAGACAATTTCTTAGAGAAGAAACAACACGGATGCAAGGAACCGTCAGGCGTAGGACGTTGAGACAAGAGGACACCTATTCCAGTCTCAGACGCAAGAACGAACGGCAGGACAGGCTTAGGATGAGCCAGAACTGGAGCGGCAGCAAAGGCAGTCTTAAGACTATCAAAGGCTTTAATGGCAGTAGGTGATGGATCATTCTCTTTACGGGTCATGTCTGTGATAGGTCTGACCAAGGAAGAAACGTTTTTAATAAACTTTCTATAGTAATTGGCGAACCCCAAAAAACATTGACTAGACCGAAGACCAACTGGGCGAGGCCACTGCAGAACTGCAGATAACTTGTCAGGATCCATGGAGAACCCTGCAACGGACATAACATAACCTAGGAAGGTTACTTGAGTCTGATGGAACTCACATTTCTCGAGTTTACAAAACAGGCCGTTCTCACGTAGTCTCTGAAGAACCTGTGTAACATCAGAACGATGAGCCTCAAGTGTGGGTGAGTGTATGAGGATGTCGTCTAAGTACACCACAACACACTGTTGCAACATATCTCGATGGACATCATTAATAAATTCCTGAAAAACAGCAGGAGCATTACATAGGCCAAAGGGCATTACAAGATACTCATAATCTCCGCTCCTGGTGTTAAATGCTGTTTTCCATTCGTGACCCTCCTTAATCCTAACGAGATTGTACGCTCCTCTCAAATCAAGTTTAGTAAAGATCGTAGCTCCCTTGAGGCGGTCAAAGAGTTCCGTAATGATGGTAAGCATTCCTAATGGTAAGACAATTAAGACCCCTACCCTATAATCGATACATGGTCTTAATTAACTCGCCACCCTTTTTCTTCACAAAGAAGAAGCCAGCCCATGCAGGATTTGCGGATGATTCCCCGCGACAGAGCATCGGCAACATACTCCTCCATAGCACAATTCTCTGCAACAGACAGAGGGTACACCCGGCCCGAGGAGGAATGGCTCCGGGTTGCAGGTCTATGGCACAAGACCGGTGAGGAGGCAACGTACCAGCACGCACCTTGTCAAACATGTCTAGGAACTCTCGGTACTCCTCTGGCAATTGAGATACCAAAGAAGTGCACAAGACTTTAACTGGTTTCCGAAGACAAGTGGAAATACACTGCGGGGACCATGACAAAATTTTGGACCTGCGCCAGTCGAGACTGGGATTGTGCTTTTGGAGCCAGGGATAACCCAGAACAACCGGAAAATGCAGAGAGTTTATCACCTGGAACTGGAGAGTTTCAAAATGGAGAGCCCCAACAGCCATGGACAACGGAGAAGTTTCGTGAGTAACGAGTGCGGGCTGAAGGGACCTGCCATCAATGGCCTCAATAGCAAGCGGAACGGACCAAGGCAAAACAGGAATGGAGTGCTTTGATACAAAAGTACTGTCAATGAAATAGCCCGCAGCACCGGAGTCAACAAGAGCGACTATGGAGGAGTCCACCCAGGAAAGGACAACCGTGACAAAAGGTTTCTCCTTAAGCGGTTCCGGGGACGAGGATAAACCACCCAAGCTCTGCCCCCGACAGGACCTTAGGTGTGAGCGTTTCCCGGCCGTGTAGGACAAGACTTCAAAAGGTGGCCCTGTAACCCACAATAGAGGCAGAGCCCCTCCCTCCTCCTAAAGGCCCTCTCTGCCACAGAGAGACACGTGAATCCCAACTGCATTGGCTCAGCAGTACCTGGTGACTCGGGACCAGGAGGCATGGGAGGAGAGGGAAGCATGGGTGGGAACGAACACGTAGGAGACAATGGAACAGGAGGCTTCCGCAAGCGCTCCTTGAAAGAGAGCCTCTCTCTGAGTCTGACGTCAATTAGGATAAAAAAAGACACCAATGCCTCGAGATCCTCTGGTAAATCTCTGGCAGCAACTTCATCTTTAATCGCATCAGAGAGCCCATGAAAGAAGGTGGCAACAAGGGCTTCATTGTTCCAACCTACTTCTGCGGCAAGTGTACGGAACTCAATAGCATACTGAGCAACAGATCTTGTACCTTGCTGCATGGACATGAGTCATTTAGCAGCAGAGGAGGAGCGAGCCGGAACATTAAATACCCTTCAAAAGGAGGCCACAAATTCAGGGTAATTGAAATCAAAGGTTTATTAGTCTCCCACAAGGGATTAGCCCAGACAAGAGCTGTGTCAGAGAGTAACGAGATGAGAAATCCCACCTTAGCTCTGTCAGAGGGAAACGCCTGAGGTAACATCTCAAAGTAAATGCCCACCTGGTTCAAAAACCCTCTGCACTGAATAGGATCGCCTCTATATCTCTGAGGTAGAGGTGCAGAACCGGACATGCTCCTGGTAGGCATAGGTGCAGCAGCAGAAACAGGAGCAGCCATAACTTGCGGGACACTTATTCCAAATGTGCAGTGCGAGTCAGCAGGGTTTGCAGGGCTAGTGCAAATTGATCCAAGCAGTGATCCTGTTCATCCATCCTGGAAATGATGGCAGGTAAAGGTGGATTATTAGCACCATCAGGATTGTCCTTTGCGTAATGTCAGGGTGCCAGGAATCAGACTGAGATGAGAAGTGCAAAAATAATCACACCTTTATTAATAGCAAAAAATAATAAAAAGTCCACAAGTCAAATAATAAGCCAGGAGTCAAAACCAGAGCTGGTAGTCAGACAAGCCGAGTCAGGAGCCAAAGCAAATAGTCAGACGAGCCAGAATCAGGAACAAGGAAAAAAGCAGAGTCAGGAACAAGCCAGGGATCAGGAACCAGGAAGGACGTCAGGCAGCCAGGTAATACACAGGAACTCTCACAAACAGGTCTGAGACAACGCAAAGGCAAAGCATACTGAACAGAGGCCCTTTAAATAATGAGTGATGACATCACAATTCTGAGACTGCATTCTGTCTCACATGGATGATGCACACCAGTCTGGTCATAAAAGGAAGTGTAGGAAATGAGCAGCATCCCCACAATGCACCATAGTCAGAAAGAGTGGTGAGTAAAATGGCTGCCAGCAGCACATGGCAAACAACAGGGAAAAAACCCTGACACTGATTCGCTGAGGACTTTTCCCGGCTTCGCTGAGGATGGATGTCGGCTCTACAAAACTGTAAGTGGATCTTCAGGGGTTAGTGTTAGTTTTTTTTTTAAGGGTTTATTGGGTGGGTTTCAGTTTTAGATTAGGCTTTGGGCAATTGAAAAAGAGCTAAATGCCCTTTTAAGGGGCAATGCCCAACCAAATGCCATTTTCAGGGCAATGGGGAGCTTAGGTTTTTTTTTAGTTAGGTTTTTATTTGGGGGGTTCGGTTGTGTCGGGTGGTGGGTTTTACCGTTTGGGGGGGTGTTTGTATTTTTTGTACAGGTAAAAGAGCTGATTTCTTTGGGGCAATGCCCCGCCAATGGCCCTTTTAAGGGCTATTGGTAGTTTATTGTAGGCTAAGGGATTTTTTAATTTTTGGGGGGTCTGATTTATTTTTATAGGGCTATTAGATTAGGTGTAATTAGTTTAAATATCTGATAATTTCTTTTTTTATTTTGTGTAATTTAGTTTTTTGTAATTTAGGTAATTGTATTTAATTTAGGTAATTTATTTAATTGTAGTGTAAGGTTAGGTGTTAGTATAAGACAGGTTAGGTTTTATTTTACAGTACTTTTGTATTTATTTTAGCTAGGTAGTTATTAAATAGTTAATCTGTTAGTGTAATCTAATTGCAGTTGCCTGTTAGTGTAAAACAGGTTAGGTTTTATTTTACAGGTAAGTTTGTATTTATTTTAACTAGGTAGCTAGTAAATAGTTAATAACTATTTACTAACTAGTCTACCTAGTTAAAATAAATACAAACTTGCCTGTAAAATAAAAATAAACCCTAAGCTAGATACAATGTAACTATTAGTTATATTGTAGCTAGCTTAGGGTTTATTTTATAGGTAATTATTTAGTTTTAAATAGGAATTATTTAGGTAATGATAGTAAGTTTTATTTAGATTTATTTGAATTATATTTAAGTTAGGGGGTGTTAGGTTTAGGTTTAGGGGTTAATAAATTTAGTATAGTGGCGGCGACGTTGGGGGCGGCAGATTAGGGGTTAATAAATGTAGTTAGGTGGCGGCAATGTTAGGGGTGGCAGATTAGGGGTTAATAATATTTAACTAGTGTTTGCGATGCAGGAGTGCGGCGGTTTAGGGGTTAATATGTTTATTATAGTGGCGGCGACATTGGGGCAGCAGATTAAGGGTTAATAAGTGTAGGTAGGTTTCGGCGACATTGGTGGCGGGAGAATAGGGTTTAATAAATATAATGTAGGTTCGGCGATGTTGGGGGCAGCAGATTAGGGGTTAATAAGTATAATGTAGGTGGCGGCAATTTCAGGGGTGGAAGATTAGGGGTTAATAAATATAATGTAAGTGTCAGCGATGTCGGGGGCAGCATATTAGGATTATTAAGTGTAAGATTAGGGGTGTTTAGACTCAGGTTTTATGTTAGGGTGTTAGGTGTAAACATAAATTTTGTTTCCCCATAGGAATCAAAGGGGCTGCGTTACGGAGATTTACGCTGCTTTTTTGCAGATGTTAGGCTTTTTTTCAGCCGGCTCTCCCCATTGATGTCTGAGGGGAAATCGTACACAAGCACGTAAAACCAGCTCACCTCTGACTTAAGCAGCGATGGTATTGGAATGCGGTATGGAGTACAATTTTGCTCTACGCTCACTTCTTGCCTAATAACGCCGGGTTTTTGAAAACCTGTAATACCAGAGCTGTAGGTAAGTGAGCGGTGACAATAACGTGCAAGTTAGCACCGCACCCTCATAACGCAAAAGTCGTAATCTAGCCGAAAGTTAACATTATAAAGGCTAAAGATTTGAGGTCTCAGGTGTTAGAAGAAAAAGACTGCAAAGGGCTTTAACATAGAGATACATTCATATACATGATGTCTAAATTTGTGTGTGTGTGTGTTTATATGTGTTAGCATATGGATGTGCTTTACTGTATATGTACTGTACATATTTCACATTCCAATGTTATTCACTTACTGGATAATGTATTATTTATTGTAAATATATATATATTTATATATATATATATATATATATCTCTATACTTGTATTTATATTCATATAGATATATAGGTATAGATATATATTTTACAGGAACATTATCAGATATTTATAGAAATACAAATAAAAATTATATTTTTTTCTATGTGAAGAACAGAAAAATGTAAAATATGCATAACCTTGATCAGGGTTCGAAATGTATTACTAACACGGTTGAGTAGGCACACATGAAGAATGGCTATCTTCAATGTGCGTTATTGAAATATTTAATATAAAAGATAAAAAAATATATATATATATATATATATATATTAAAAATTATTATACATTTTGTAAAATAATCTAAATAATCCATAGAATATATATCTATTTTTTACAGTATGTATAATAATTTGCATTTAAAAAAAAATATTTTACAGGTTTTGCTCATGCGCAAACTTTTTGCTTTCAACTTGTAATCAGCGCGTAACCTAACGTGTGCAAAAAACCTTCCATCCAGCGTTGTTTACACTTGAGCAGGAGCAATAAATAGTGCTCCACTTGTAATCTATCTCCATATGACCAAAACCTTTTTCTCAGTCAAGGAATGGGTCCAACTACCTGTGTACTGCTTTATTTTTAACCAGCATCCTTAACAATAAATATTGTAATCATGTTCATAGAATTCAGAATTCTTAAAGTATTTTGAGGAGTTCTTGGTCTGTTTATAAAATAGATACAGTTAACACAGGCTCCAACACAGTATACAATGCAGACGGGCGCTTTAATGAAGTATTCCAAAAATCTTTCATTGTAATCAGTGTACAGGTAGGTGATTAAATTTACATTTCCATATTTAATCTGCTTAACACTTACACTCTGTTATATAAAAAAGTGTATTTCCTCTGCTTTAGCTGTTTCAAACCTATCTTCACAGTTTATGTTTGTGGATAATTCTTTGCAGCTGTTGATAATTTCAGACCGTGCATGCAAGTAACAGTATAACTAACTGTACCACCATAACATTAGAGAACCGCTGTCATTTCTGCCTTTCTCCACTTAATCCGCCTTAGCTGGATATGATGCTATGAGTGCCTTGTGAAAAACAGATGGCAGTAACTGATACGGTTCCTAATTGTGTCCAGTTCATAGCTCAGGGTAACAGTGAGATAAGGAGCGAAGAAGCCAGACTTTTAACAACCACCTGCTGCTGACTTAACCCATGTTCATGTTCAGGATAAGTTGAAAGTCATTATTATACATTAGATAAAAAAATGCAGGTATCTCAAGAGTTAAATAAGTTTATACAAGTTTTGTCCCATATTCACTTTAATTTTTTCTTAAATATTTATTCAATAAGCTATGTGTCTAGTTAGTGTTAGATGTGCCTTGTCTAGTCACTGTTAGATATGACTTGTCTAGTCACTGTTAGATATGCCTTGTCTAGTCACTGTTAGATATGCCTTGTCTAATCACTGTTAGATGTGCCTTGTCTAGTCACTGTTAGATGTGCCTTGTCTAGTCACTGTTAGATGTGCCTTGTCTAGTCACTGTTAGATGTGCCTTGTCTAGTCACTGTTAGATATGACTTGTCTAGTCACTGTTAGATATGCCTTGTCTAGTCACTGTTAGATATGCCTTGTCTAATCACTGTTAGATGTGCCTTGTCTAGTCAGTGTTAGATGTGCCTTGTTTAGTCAGTGTTAGATGTGCCTTGTTTAGTCAGTGTTAGATGTGCCTTGTCTAATCACTGTTAGATGTGCCTTGTTTAGTCACTGTTAGATGTGCCTTGTCTAGTCACTGTTAGATGTGCCTTGTCTAGTCACTGTTAGATGTGCCTTGTCTAGTCACTGTTAGATGTGCCTTGTCTAGTCACTGTTAGATGTGCCTTGTCTAGTCACTGTTAGATGTGCCTTGTCTAGTTACTGTTACATGTGTCTTGTCTAGTCACTGTTAGATGTGTCTTGTCTAGTCACTGTTAGATGTGCCTTGTCTAGTCACTGTTAGATGTGCCTTGTCTAGTTACTGTTACATGTGTCTTGTTTAGTCAGTGTTAGATGTGCCTTGTCTAGTCACTGTTAGATGTGCCTTGTCTAGTCACTGTTAGATGTGCCTTGTCTAGTTACTGTTACATGTGTCTTGTCTAGTCACTGTTAGATGTGCCTTGTCTAGTCACTGTTAGATGTGCCTTGTCTAGTCACTGTTAGATGTGCCTTGTCTAGTCACTGTTAGATGTGCCTTGTCTAGTCACTGTTAGATGTGCCTTGTCTAGTCACTGTTAGATGTGCCTTGTCTAGTCACTGTTAGATATGCCTTGTCTAGTTACTGTTACATGTGTCTTGTTTAGTCAGTGTTAGATGTGCCTTGTCTAGTCACTGTTAGATGTGCCTTGTCTAGTCACTGTTAGATGTGCCTTGTCTAGTTACTGTTACATGTGTCTTGTCTAGTCACTGTTAGATGTGCCTTGTCTAGTCACTGTTAGATGTGCCTTGTCTAGTCACTGTTAGATGTGCCTTGTCTAGTCACTGTTAGATGTGCCTTGTCTAGTCACTGTTAGATGTGCCTTGTCTAGTCACTGTTAGATATGCCTTGTCTAGTTACTGTTACATGTGTCTTGTCTAGTCACTGTTAGATGTGTCTTGTCTAGTCACTGTTAGATATGCCTTGTTGCATAATGTAGATTTTATCAACCCAATCTAATGTAATGTCCCTGTTAGATGTGCCTTGTCTAGTAGCTGTTTTTTGCACCTGTTCTTTCATTTGTATTTTGCACAACTGTGCTGACCACTTTTTACATATTTTGCATGTTTTTAATCATGTTGGAATCAAGCTGAACTTTTAACTTTTTTCTGGGCTTGGAGCGCTGTTTTTTTGTTCCCTCTCTGGATTTCCTCTAGTCCCTGTTAGATGTGTATTGTCTAGTCACTGTTAGATGTGCCTTGTCTAGTCACTGTTAGAGGTGCCTTGTCTAGTCACTGTTAGATGTGTCTTGTCTAGTCACTGTTAGATGTGTCTTTTCTAGTCACTGTTAGATGTGCCTTGTCTAGTCACTGTTAGATGTGTCTTGTCTAGTCACTGTTAGATGTGTCTTGTCTAGTCACTGTTAGATGTGTCTTGTCTAGTCACTGTTAGATGTGCCTTGTCTAGTCACTGTTAGATGTGCCTTGTCTAGTCACTGTTAGATGTGCCTTGTCTAGTCACTGTTAGATGTGCCTTGTCTAGTCACTGTTAGATGTGCCTTGTATAGTCACTGTTAGATGTGCCTTGTCTAGTCACTGTTAGATGTGCCTTGTCTAGTCACTGTTAGATGTGCCTTGTCTAGTCACTGCTAGATGTGCCTTGTCTTGTCACTGTTAGATGTACCTTGTCTAGTCACTATTAGATGTGCCTTGTCTAGTCACTGTTAGATGTGCCTTGTCTAGTCACTGTTAGATGTGCCTTGTCTAGTCACTGTTAGATGTGCCTTGTTACATAATGTAGATTTTATCAACCCAATCTAATGTAATGTTTTTGTTTCCTGTGTTTTTCCATAGAATCCCAAAGAGGTTTATTTGTGGTATTTATTCACTGTGGCTCACCAGTCATCTTAACCTCTCAGAAAAGCAAACAGTGAAATTAGATAGTGTTATTAATTTGGTGTATGTGTTGGTGGTCTGTATGCATCATGAGTTGACCATACTTTATCTACAACATGTGTCCTGTTCCTCACATTTATGTTTCAACATAATGCAGAATGTCTTAGAGATTGATGATTTCTTGGAGACTGAAACTTCTCATGGTGTTTAAAAAGTAATAGTGTCCTAAATATTTACAGCAGTCATGTGGTTAGGGGAGTTTTCCTATAGTACTCTTGCATTAAATCGATTATCCCTACATTAAATCATATATCACAAATGTACACTTTGTTTATAGTAAGTGCTATGTATTATCATTTCTATAAAATATATTGTAAAGCAGTTGTGTATGTGCTTGGACTCATTTATTCTTAGAGCAGTCTGCTATTATCCTTAAACTGATCTCACATCAAAATGTATGATTCACAGCCTGCAATGTATGAATATATCCACCACTGCACATGCCATGTAGAAGTTTCTTCAACATTTAAAGTTATTTATTTATTTTTTAAAAAGTAAAATTTGCCATGAAAAGGAGCAATTGAATAATAACTTCCTTATAAATTCAGAAAAGTAACCTGTGTCAGAAAATCAGCAATGGTGTCAGTGCCCAGAATCCATATAAAAGGGATATTGTGCTCAGATATCTAAGGCAAAACTTGCAAGTACAAGATGCTATGCCCAGGGTATGACAAGGATCTCATTTGTATAACATTTAGGGGCCGATTTACTAAAGTGAGGATGGACATGATACAATGTAGCGCATCATGTCTGCCGCACATCGATAAATGCCGACAGCATAAACTGTTGGCATTTATCATTGCACAAGCAATTTTTGTGAACTGCTTGTGCAATGCCACCCCTGCAGATTCGTGGCCAATCGGCCGCTAGCAGGGGGTGTCAATCAGCCCAATCATAAAGGATTGTGCGGATTGATGTCCGCAGCCTTAGAGCAGGAGGACAGTGTTTAGACCGCCGCTTCATAACTACTGTTTCTGGCGAGTCTGAAGCCTCACGCAGAAACAGGGGCATCGGAGCTTGATAATTCGGCCCCTTAGACATTTAAATAATTGAAGGAATTGCAGAAGATTTTGGTAGTGAAAACATTGCAGCAAATATGCTACAGGGAATCATGTCCGCTCAACCTATGGTAAATCTACCTCAAGGTATTGTATGGCACACAGGTGCTCATTTGCTATTAAAAAAAAAAAAAAAGCTTTGAGCAATCTAATTAGAATCATTATTGCATATTCAGTACCATGAATGTCCTATGATTTTAAGAAGGATAGCTGCCCTTCTAGATTGTAAATTTCCACGGGAATAGAGCCCTCAATGTCTTCTGCATTTGTTTGATATATTTTGTCCTGTCTCTTAAAAATATTGTATCATCATTGTACTTGTATCTTTTGTACCTATGGACAGTGCTGCAGATTTGTTTGGCGCTTTATATATAAAATATCATAATAATAATAACTATAAATCATAATTCATGTGTGGATTTTAATGTGAGATGACAGATGAACCACAAGTTAACATCTTAATGAATCAACCCCTGTATATTAAAATGATATACATTAAACATATTTATTCTAACTTTCTTGAAGTATGCAGATATGAAAAGCTATACCAAGCATTCTTACAACACAATCTCACTCTTGCTAAAGGGACATTCCAGACAAAATTGGAACCCACATGGATGTATTTCAGTTTTGGATAGAAGCATTTTTGTAAAATACATATATTAGCAAAAATGCCTCTAATAAAAGCTATAGCTGTTTCAAAAGTGTATTTAAGTATGCGCCGTGCACCAGCATTTTAAACACAGCACTTGTACCATCTGGTAATAGCTCAATTTATTAAATGCTGACATAATACAAGCCCCATTGGCGCTCTGATCAGCTGCAATATTTAAAATGCTGTTGCACTGTGAATATCTAGCTATGCTTCACATGCACGTGCAGAGAGAAATGTTAGCACTAAAACAGCGATAACTTTTACTAGAAGCATTTTGTCCAATACATGTATATTGCAAATATCCTTCTATTCAAAGATGTAATTAATTTATGTGTATTTAAATTTTAACCAGAATGTAAATTTTCAAGGCAAAGGGGTCAAATTATCAATGTGCGCCACACATCGATAAATGCTGAAAGCATACGCACATTCGCAGGGGGTGTCAATCAACCCGATCGTATCCGATCAGACTGATTGCAGTCCGCCGCCTCAGAGGTGGCAGACAAGTTAAGGAGCAGCGGTTTTAAAACCGCTGCTTCTTAACTCCTGTTTCCTGCGAGCCTGAACAGATGCATTCGGGGATTAATAAATCAGCCCCAAAGGCTCTAAAAAAATTCAAGGTACTATTGAAGTAAACATCCAAAAAGGTAGTAGCAGAAAGTAAAAAAACATGCAGTGAGAAAGAGAAAGGCAAATGAAAGCATTTTTTAGAGAGAGATGATTTGAAATGTGTAGTGAGAGAGCTGGAGTAGAATATGAGGTAACTGAACTATGAAGTGGATGAGGTTTAAATGGGTAAACAAAATATAAAGTTACAGAGAAGACAAAAGAATAGAAGGATAGGGGAAGTAGGTAGTGACCAAGGAAATGGCACAGTAAGATGGAGTGGAATTACATTTCTGCTGAATGTGGGATTACTGCTTATCAGAATTGAGAGTAACAAACGGCTAGATTACGAGTTTTGCGTTATGAGTGAAAAAGCTTCATAACGATGCTTTTCACTACCGCTGGTATTACGAGTCTTGCAGGTATATCTGTATCGCACACTTTTTTGGCCGTAATGCAACGTAACTACCGCAGCTTTCAAAAAGTCCTTTTTCAATGGGACTTCCACAGCGCCGGTATTACGAGTTTGCCTGTCCGGCCAAAAAGTGAGCGGTACATCCTATAACTACAAGATCTGTACCGTAAACTGAAAGTCAGTAGTTATGGCTTTTATGTTACAAAGCCGTAACATAAAACTCATAACTAAAGTACTAAACAGTACACTAACACCATTAAACTACCTATTAACCCTTAAACCGAGGCCCTCCCGCATAAAAAACACTAAAATAAAATTATTAACCCCTAATCTGCCACTCCCAAAATCGCTGCCACTATAATAAACATATTAACCCCTAAACCGCCGTACTCCCGCATCGCAAACACTAGTTAAATATTATTAACCCCTAATCTGCTGAACCTAACATCGCCACAACCTACATTACTGTTATTAACCCCTAATCTGCTGCCCCCAAAATCACTGCCACTATACTAAAGTTATTAACCCCTAAACCTAACCCTAAGTCTAACCCCAACCCTAACACCCACTAACTTTAACATAATTAAAATAAATCTACATAAAAATTACAATTAATACCTAAATAATTCATATTTAAAACTAAATACTTACCTGTAAAATAAAACCTAAACTAGCTACAATATAACTAATAGTTACATTGTATCTATCTTAGGTTTTATTTTTATTTCACAGGTAAGTGAAATAAAAATAATAATTTTATTTTACAGGTAAGTTTGTATTTATTTTAACTAGGTAGTTAGTAAATAGTTAATAACTATTTACTAACTAGTCTACCTAGTTAAAATAAATACAAACTTACCTGTAAAATAAAATCTAACCTGTCTTACACTAACACCTAACTTTACCCTACAATTAAATCAATTACATTAAATAAATACAATTAACTAAATTACAAAAAAACAAAAAAACTCAATTACACAAAATAAAAAACAAATGATCAAATATTTAAACTAATTACACCTAATCTGATAGCCCTATCAAAATAAAAACGCACTTAAAAAAAAACAAAAACAAAAAAAAACTAGCCTAAACTAAACTGCCAATAGCCCTTAAAAGGGCCTTTTGCGGGGCATTGCCCCAAAGAAATCAGCTCTTTTACCTGTAAATTTTTTTTTAAACAACCCCCCAACAGTAAAACTCACCACCCACACAACCAAACCCCCCAAATAAAATCCTATCTAAAAAAACCTAAGCTCCCCATTGCCCTGAAAAGAGCATTTGGATGGGCATTGCCCTTAAAAGGGCACTTAGTTGTTTTTCAGCCCAAACCCTAAGCTACAAATAAAACCAACCCAATAAACCCTTAACAAATCCTAACACTAACCCCCGAAGATCCACTTACAGTTTTTGAAGACTGGACATCCATCCTCAACAAAGCTGGGAGAAGTCTTCATCCAAGGGGCAAGAAGTGGTCCTCCAAGTGGGCAGAAGTCTTCATCCTGACGGCATCTTCTATCTTCATCCTTCTGACGCAGAGCGGCTCCATCTTCAAGACATCCGGCGCGGAGCATCCTCTTCTTTCAACGGCTACTGAAGAATGAAGGTTCCTTTAAGGGACGTCATCCAAGATGGTGTCCCTTGAATTCCGATTGGCTGATAGAATTCTATCAGCCAGTCAGAATTAAAGGTGAAAAAATCCTATTTTCTGATGCAATCAGCCAATAGGATTGATCTTCGATCCTATTGGCTGATCCAATCAGCCATTAGGATGGAGCTTGCATTCTATTGGCAGATTGGAACAGCCAATAGAATGTGAGCTCAATTCTATTGGCTGATTGGATCAGCCAATAGTATTGAAGCTCAATCCTATTGGCAGATTGCATCAGCCAATATGATTTTTCAACTTTAATTCCGATTGGCTGATAGAATTCTATCAGCCAATCGGAATTCAAGGGACACCATCTTGGATGACGTCCCTTAAAGGAACCTTCTTTCTTCAGTAGCCGTCGAAAGAAGAGGATGCTCTGCGCCGGATGTCTTGAAGATGGAGCCTCTCCGCATCGGAAGGATGAAGATAGAAGATGCCGTCTGGATGAAGACTTCTGCCCACCTGGAGGACGACTTCTTGCTGCTTGGATGAAGACTTCTCCCGGCTTCGTTGAGGACTTCTGCCCGCTTGGATGAAATCTTCTCCTGGCTTGATGAGGATGGATGTCCGGTCTTCAAAAACTGTAAGTGGATCTTCGGGGGTTAGTGTTAGGTTTTTTTAAGGGTTTATTGGGTGGGTTTTATTTTTAGCTTAGGGTTTGGGCTGAAAAAGAGCTAAATGCCCTTTTAAGGGCAATGCCCATCCAAATGCCCTTTTCAGGGCAATGGGGAGCTTAGGTTTTTTTAGATAGGATTTTATTTGGGGGGTTTGGTTGTGTGGGTGGTGGGTTTTACTGTTGGGGGGTTGTTTGTATTTTTGTTTACAGGTAAAAGAGCTGATTTCTTTGGGGCTATTGGCAGTTTAGTTTAGGCTATATTTTTATTTTTATTTTAGGGGGGCTTTTTTATTTTGAATATTTGATAATTTATTTTTTATTTTGTGTAATTTAGTGTTTATTATTTTTTGTAATTTAGTTAATTGTATTTAATGTAATTTATTTAATTGTTAGG
Source organism: Bombina bombina (assembly GCF_027579735.1). Lineage (NCBI taxonomy): Eukaryota > Metazoa > Chordata > Amphibia > Anura > Bombinatoridae > Bombina > Bombina bombina. The sequence goes on along the minus strand of NC_069505.1, from coordinate 232,072,374 downwards.
TTTTATTTTACAGGTACATTTTTATTTTAACTAGGTAGTTAGTAAATATTTAATAACTATTTACTAACTAGTCTACCTAGTTAAAATAAATACAAACTTAGCTGTGAAATAAAAATAAAACCTAAGCTATCTACAATGTAACTATTAGTTATATTGCAGTTAGCTTAGGTTTTATTTTACAGGTAAGTATTTAGATTTAAATAGGAATTGTTTAGGTATTAATTGTAATTTTGTATTTAGATTTATTTTAATTATGTTAAAGTTAGTGGTGTTAGGGTTACGTTACGGTTAGACTTAGGGTTAGGTTTAGGGGTTAATAACTTTAGTATAGTGGCAGCGAAGTTGAAAGAAGCAGATTATGGGTTAATAAGTGTAGGTTGGTGTCGGCGATGTCAGGGGCGGCAGATTAGGGGTTAATAACTGTAATGTAGGTGGTGGCGACATTGGGGGCGGCATATTAGTGGTTAATAACTGTAATGTAGGTGTCGGGGCGGCAGATTAGGGGTTAATAACTGTAATGTAGGTAGCGACGACATTGGGGCAGCAGATTAGGGGTTAATAAGCAGATTAGGGCTTGGTTAATAATTGTAATGTAGGTGTCAGCGATGTTGGGGGCAGCAGATTAGGGGTTAATCATTGTAATGTAGGTGTCGGCGATGTCGGGGGCAGCATATTAGGGGTTAATAAGTGTAATGTAGGTGTCGGCGATGTCGGGGCAGCAGATTAGGGGTTAGTAAGTGTAGGTTGGTGGTGACGATGTCGGGGGCGGCAGATTAGGGGTTAATAAATGTAATGTAGGTGTCAGCGATGTTGGGGGCGGCAGATTAGGGGTGTTTAGACTCGGGGTTTTATGTTAGGGTGTTAGGTGTAAACATAAATTTTCTTTCCCCATAGAAATCAATGGGGCTGCGTAACGGAGCTTTACGCTCCTTTATTGCAGGTGCTAGGCTTTTTTTTAGCTGGCTCTCCCCATTGATGTCTGAGGGGAGATCGTGCACGAGCACGTAAATCCAGCTCAAAGCAGCGCTGGTATTTGGGTGCAGTATGCCATATTGCCTGCTAACACCGGGTTTTTGCAAACCTGTAATAGCAGCGCTATAGGGAGGTGAGCGGTGGAAATAACTTGCAAGTTAGTACCGAGCTGCTCATAACGCAAAACTCGTAATCTAGCCGAAAGTTTTTCACTCATTATCATGAGGAAAATTCATTTTGGAAGGACTGACCACAGTTTTTATCAGTTTCCACTAGAGGGAGCAAGTTCACAGCCCTGGTTTTAGTCTTGCCTCAGAGAAGACTATGAAAGAGAATTCTGGTCAACAAGACTCAGAAAGCCTGTGGTTTCCTATAAAAATCTATCATTTCAACCTAGTCATTGCCCAAACATGATCTTTGTATTTGTGTCTTGTTCCTTCAGTGCCCTGGGTTCCTATACACTTGCAGTATGCTTATTAATCCTCATAACTCTGACTGTTCCAGTGTTCTGGATTTATTTTACCCTTGCATCAACTGGTTTGCTGTTTTTTTGCCTCAGAAGGAGACCAAATAAATAAATAGCAGATCTGGTCAACCATTGTCTCTTTCCTCATTGGCATTGGATGCTACTTCCTCCCTCATCCATTCACCCCATTCCCACTAAATCCAACAAGTTAATAAGTACACATAATTTTCTTACTAGTCAGATCCAGGATATATCCATTCTCCTCACAGATTGGCCTCCATAATAAATATAGAGTTTTTAAAATTATATATAATTAACTTTTGTGTAACAATATCTAATGACTTTATATAATCTTCCTATTTCCCAAAGAAAAGTTTAATATTATTTTCTATTCCCGCTTGTACATTAACTTGCTCCAACCAGAGATTATATAATACTACATTTTTAAATTCAAATGTGGGTTCTATATTAGATTTCCAATTCTTTAGAATCAATTTCCTACCAAGAAGAATAACTATATTCAACAAGGAGGTAATTTTCCAACTTATAAATTGTTAAAAAAAGACATTCCACATAGAAAATGTCTTTTAAGAATTTTGGTTTCCCAGAAAGAGAGCTTCCCCCAAAACCTTTGTATTTTTGGACAGTACCAAAAATAGTGAATGAGATCTGCAATTATATATTTACATTTAACACACAGCAATTTCTCATCCTCCTTGCTCCAATGTGAAAAAGACCTTGGCGTGATATAGATCTAATATAGCATCTTAAATTGCTGTCCTCTGTATAAATCCCCCAGCACAGATTTTGCTGTTCTTATAATAGATCTTGTCCTTAATGTAGTTTCTGTTTGATTAGAGGCATTGTAGCCCCATTTGATTTTTAAAACCTAAGAATACTATCCTCCTGTGATTGTAATAGTAGCCTATGTATATTAGAGATAGAGAAATTATTTTGCTGGAATAAAACGAAAATATAATTCATTGTTGCATTATTCCAGTTTACATTTCTAAGCTTTATTAATTGCATAACATAGAGGCCCATTTATCTAAAGACAGCTGCTCCATAACCCTGTCCGCCTGCTCTGAGCAGACGGACAGGAATCGCCACAATTCAACCCGATCGGGTCGATTGACAACCCCCTGCTGGTGGCTGATTGGCTGGTGCAATGTTGAATACGGAGAGCATATTGCTCTCCGCATTCAGCGATGTCTGTTGGACCTGATCCGCACTGTCGGATCAGGTCCGACAGACATTTGATCATTCGGCCTCATAATGTCAAAGTTGAAGATATGAAAAAAATTGTGGGTTAAGGATCCCAAACGCCCTCTTGCAAACATCAAAATATTTAACCCTATTGTTTTCAACATCAACTAGCTGAATAATAAATTTAACCCCTGACTGTATCCATTCTTGAAATCATAGCCCTTGGTAAAATCAGGGTTACCTCTAATTGTTAAAAAAGGGGAAACCCTATGGTCAATATTCATATTCATACATAATTTGTGCCAGGCTCGTATGAGTTGTTCAAAGGCCGGAAGTTGTCTAATATTTTTTGGTAATCTATTGTGAGCTGGTGCTTTTAATGAAAAAGATGCCACAATCGATCCTTCCAGCTTTAAAAATGCAAAATTACCCAGATCTAAAAACCAGTATATTACATATTTAGCATTTATTGCAATATTATATTTTCCAACATCTGGTAGAGCCAATTCAAAGCCTTTTTTCCCAGCATACAATCTATTTATCGCAATTCTTAGTCTACGATTTTCCATATAAATTGTCTAATATACTTAACGTAAATACATTTTGCGAGGATGATCATTTTAATAAAGCGTATTCTCCCTGACAGGGACAAAGGTAGATTCATCCATCTCTCAGTATCTCTCCTAAGCATAGCTATTAATGGCAAGATATTCAATCTATACCATTTCTTAGAATCTAATGAGAATTTCAGACCAAGATACGAAATTTCCTCCTTTGCCTCCTTAAATTGAGTTTTTGGCGAGTTATAACTGGTTTGCTGTTAATGTGTAATATGTATTTATGAATCCAGCCTCTGACCCGTCCTTGTGCATCTAGATTATAGTGTTACAGGCACATCAGTTATTCATATTTATGATGCTATTTTATTTATCTATTTTATTATGATAAGCATTAATACATATAATAGTTTCAAATAAAATAAATAAAAAATCAAGTAAAATTATAGTACTGTGAAATGAATTTCTTGTCTTTTCCACCAAGGTTATAGAATTGTGAATGTCTTATGACCACTCTCAATGGCACCAATATTCTACTTGTGTTTTAGCTCAAGGTTATAGGATTATTATTTGTTTTGCTAATTATTTATGATATAATGCCAAAGGATTTTTTAAAAGGCTATAAATACCTCTTTAAAATACAGGCTAAAAACCTGAAGACAAGACTAAAAGATAGGGGATATCCAAATAGTGTCTTGAAAAGGGCATATCATAGAGCTCTGCAAAATGTAAGCAAGATGGTAAAGTGAGGTTTATTGGTACCTTTAATGAGGCACATAAAGAAATAACTAAAATTCTGAACAAACACTTACATATATTACAAACAGATGATGATATGGCCAAAAGTGTAGGTGATAGAGTGGCAATAAGTTGGAGGAAGACTCCGACTATTGAAGACAAAGTAGTGAAAAGTCAGTTTGTCAAACACAAAAATTGTAGAAAAGACAATCTGAAAGGCACATATCCTTGTGGTACATGCAAATATTGCCCATGTATATGAAATACGAGGCAGATGGAAATCTTTCCAGATCTATAGTATAAGACATGTAAATGAAGTATTTAATTGCAGAACCAAAAATGTCATATTGTTTAGAATGCTCATGCAATAAAAAGTATGTAGGTGTGTCCTCAAGGCAGTTCAGAACTAGACTTTGGGAACACCTAGGCAATATAAGGAATGCTAGAAATGATCTAGAGAAAGATAGAAAAATCACCACAGTTGCAAGACATTTTCTTGACAATCATGGTGGAAAACCAGATTTGCAATGTTGGATTTTGCAGAGGATAAAATTGGGCATTAAAGGAGTGAATATTGAGACAGCACATCTGAGGGTAGAGACAAAATGGATATTCTGGCTCCAAAGTATGGCCCCCTTAGGGATGAATGAACAGATCTCATATAGTACATTTTAATAATATGTGGATTATATCCCTTAGGTACAGATTTAAGTTTAAGACTTTTATTCCTATATTCCCCTGCCTGATAATAAGTCTGGACGGAAATTGGAGTCACTGGTATTCTAGTTGCTCGAATATACAGAACACTACAGGTGTGATAACAATGAATGTGGAGCTGCTATCTATGTGGCGAATTTGTAGGTATATATATCTTAGTAATTTGTTGAATAAATGATGATGAGAGATTGCTAATCTTTATACATACCTATGGAAATGTCAGAATTGGTCTAATAGATGCTACATCGTAACCCCTTAATACTATGTGGATATATGATAAATGGATGGTGATGTCTGTACATACCCGCTTTTCACAATTTCGATAGTTACTAATATTCCACCTGAGGTGTAAAAAGAACCTAATAGCCAGTGAATATAATAATAATTATGTACTAGTGTAAATGCCCATTGATTATTCTAATTTAAGACGCTTATGCAGTGACACTAGAATGTCAGTAGGACATGGGTGTAATCAATAATTGCACTACATGTATGTCAGGACTGTATTGATACACACCCCTATCTGCTTTAAATAGTGTCAGTAAGGCGAGGGAAGTGCCCGAATGTGACAGCCACGTTCTGATTGGCGGATTCACCCGTGTGGCATCACTGGTAACACTAACTGATTGGCTTACAACCTTTTAAATAGGTTTTGGATCAGGGCGGCCGACACCATTGACAAAGCAGTGGTGAAACGCGTGTCAGGCTTTCACACTGCCACGTCATATATTTAAAATCACTTGCTTTAATTGTTGGCCTTCATTGGCATATAGATAATTTGCTCTTATTCTGAGATAGCAGTGGATACTGCTTGAGTCTAGTTCAAGCCTGAGGGTTTATCTACCTATATAGTTAGCGTGCATGTCCACAGGGCACTAATTGTGGGGTTTAATTACTCAGTGCTGATCCTATTACTAACCAAGTATAATAGAGTTTTCCTTTTCTTCAATAATTGTTATGGGTGATACATATTATTGGGGGGGGGGCAGCTTTGTATGGTTTTTATATAACCTTTTATTTATTTATATATATTTATTATATATAAATATTTATTTATAACAAGCATGATTAAAGTTTTGTAACTCTGCAACATTGGATTCATATTTTTACATTTTCACAGAATTTATTTAGCAAAATATTTTTTTTTTGTAAAATTATACTGCATAATTTATATATATATATATATATATATATATATATATATATATATATATATATTTTTAAACTTTATTCTCTCACAACCTCTGGAGGGGTCAAATTTAATTAACAAGGAACACTAATGCAAAAGTTGCATGCTGTAAACATGCAGTTTTTGTATTATAATGTCCCATTAAATGCACACATATAATACTAATATGTACCCGTGATAACCATACAACTATAAGCAGTAGCAGACCTACACAATGGCCCTAGTAGGTCCCCCAGTAGTAAGAAATAGTAATGCTATACATTCGGCACTGTAGAATTATTTTGAGGATAGAGAGAAATGAGAGAGAGAGAAACAGGAGAAAGAGAGAGAAAGAGAGAGAGATAAGAGAGATAAGAGAGAAGAGAGAGGAGATGAGAGAGAGAGATATAGACAGATGGAGAGAGAAAGAGAGAGAGAAGAGAGAGAGAGAAGAGAGATATAAGAGAGAGATAGTGAGAGAGAGAGAGAGAGAGAGAGAGAGAGAGAGAAAGAGGGATGAGAGAGAGAGAAAGAGAGATGAGAGAGATAGAGATAGAGAGTGATAAGAGATGAGAGAGATGAGAGATGAGAGAGATGAGAGAAGAGAGAGAAAAGAGAAATGAGAGAGTGATAGAGATAAGAGATCAGAGATGGGAGAGATGCTAGATGAGAGAGTGATGAGAAATGAGAGAGAGAGATGAGAGAGATGAGAGAAAAAGAGATGAGAGATAGCGATAAGAAATGAGAGAAAGAGAGAGAGATAAGAGATGAGAGAGATGAGAGAAAAGAGAGATGAGAGAGAGATAGAGATGAGAGAGAGATAGAGATAAAAGATCAGAGATGGGAGAGATGCTAGATGAGAGAGTGATGAGAAATGAGAGAGAGAGATGAGAGAGATGAGAGAAAAAGAGATGAGAGATAGCGATAAGAAATGAGAGAAAGAGAGAGAGATAAGAGATGAGAGAGATGAGAGAGACAGATAGAGATGAGAGATGAGAGAGATGAGAGAAGAGAGAGAGAGAAGAAAGATGAGAGAGAGATAGATGCTAGATGAGAGAGAGATAAGAGATATAGATGCTAGATGAGAGATGAGAGAGAGCAATGAGAGATGAGATAAAAAGAGAGAGATAGAGAGAGGAGAGAGAGATGAGAGAAGAGAAAGAGAGAAGAGAGGAGAGAGATGAGAGAAAAGAGAGATAGAAGAGAGAAGAGAGAGAGAAAGAAAGAGAGATGAGAGAGAGATAGAGATGAGAGATGAGAGAGATGAGAGAGACAGATAGAGATGAGAGATGAGAGAGATGAGAGAAGAGAGAGAGAGAAGAGAGATGAGAGAGAGATAGATGCTAGATGAGAGAGAGATAAGAGATATAGATGCTAGATGAGAGATGAGAGAGAGCAATGAGAGATGAGATAAAAAGAGAGAGATAGAGAGAGGAGAGAGAGATGAGAGAAGAGAAAGAGAGAAGAGAGGAGAGAGATGAGAGAAGAGAGAGATAGAAGAGAGAAGAGAGAGAGAAAGAAAGAGAGATGAGAGATGATAAATGAGGGATAAGAGATGAGAGATATGAGAGAGAGATGAGAGGAGAGAGAGAAGAGAGAGAGAGAGTGATACGTGATGAGAAATGAGAGAGAGAGAGATAAGAGATGAGAAATGAGAAATTAGAGATAAGAGAGAGAGAGATGAGAGAGATAAGAGATGAGAAATGAGAGATGAGCGATAAGAGAGAGAGAGATTAGAGAGATAAGAGATGAAAAATAAGAGATGATAGATAATGGAGAGATAATAGATGAGAAATGAGAGATGAGAGATAAGAGATGAAAAATGAGAGATAAGAGATGAGATATGAGAAATGAGAGAGAGAAAATATGAGAGATAAGAGATGAGAAATGAGAGATAAGAGAGAGATGAGAGAGATAAGAGATGAGACAGAGAGAGACAGAGAGAGAGAGAGAGAGAGGTGAGGGTGAGAGAGTGAGAGAGATTAGAAATGAGAGACATTTCGGGTTAACACCTATAACCAGAGCTATAGCTAATCCTCTCAGGACGGGCCTTATATATCACCTGCATTACAGGTATTGGATACCAACCCCAGAACAATATTTACAGTACAATTAATTACTGTGACCTACTACCCAGATGGCATTATATCTGATATATAGATATGAGAGAGAAGAGAGATGAGAAAGAGAAAAGATATGAGAAGAGAGATGAGAGAGAAGAGAGATGAGAGAGAGATAAGATATGAGAGATGCTAGATGAGAGAGAGAGAGAGAGAGAGAGAGAGAGAGATGAGAGAGAGATGAAAGAGAGAGAGAGAGAGAGATGAAAGAGAGTTGAGAGAGAGATAAGATATGAGAGATGAGAGAGAAGAAAGATGAGAGAGAAGAGAGATGAGAGAGAAGAGAGATGAGAGAGAAGAGAGATGAGAGATGAGAGATGAGAGAGAAGAGAGATGAGAGTAAAGAGAAATGAGAGAGAAGAGAGATGAGAGAGAAGAGAGATGAGAGATGAGAGAGATGAGAGATGAGAGAGAAGAGAGATGAGAGTAAAGAGAAATGAGAGAGAAGAGAGATGAGAGAGAAGAGAGATGAGAGAGAGATAAGATATGAGAGAGAGAAGAGAGATGAGAGAGAGAGAAGAGAGATGAGAGAGAGAAGAGAGTTGAGAGAGAAGAGAGAGAAGAGAAAAGAGAGATGAGAGAGAAGATAGATGAGAGGAGAGATGACAGAAAAGATGAGAGAGAGAGATGAGAGAGAGATGAGAGAAGTGGGAGAGAGAGATGAGAGAGGTGAGATAGAGAGAGATGAGATAGATAAGATATGAGAAATGAGAGAGAAGAGAGATGAGAGAGATAAGATGAGAGAGAAGAGAGATGAGAGGGATAAGGTGAGAGAGAAGAGGAGAGAGATGAGAGAGAGACATGAGAGAGATGAGAGAGAGATAATATATGAGAGATGGTAGATGAGAGAGAGAGATGAGATATGAGAGATGAGAGAGAGAGGAATATAAGAGAGAGAAGATAGAAAGAAATTCAACCTGCACTAATAAAGGGCTAGCTTGCATAAGGATTGTACACAAGGTTCACTGGAAACAAGAGGCCTCAAGCTCCATACAGAGCTTGATAAATATGCCCCAGAGATAATAGAGAGAGAAAGAGATGAGAGAGAGAGAGAAGATAGAGAGATGAGAGAGAAGAGAGAGATAAGATATGAGATATAAGACAGAAGAGAGATGAGAGAGAAGAGAGATGAGAGAGAGATAAGATATGAGAGATTAGAGAGATGCTAGATGAGAGAGAGAGATGCTACACGAGGGAGATAGAGAGAGAGAGAGAGAGATAGGAGATGAGATAGAAGAGAGAGAAGATATGAGAGATAAGAGAGAAGAGAGATGAGAGAGAAGAGAGATGAGAGAGATGAGAGAGAGATAAGATATGAGAGATTAGAGAGATGCTAGATGAGAAAGAGAGAGATGAACGATTAGAGATGAGAGAGATAAGATATGAGAGATGAGAAAGAAGAGAGATGAGAGAGAGAAAGAGATGAGAGAGAAGATAGATAAGAGAGATGAGAGAGAAGAGAGATGAGAGAGAAGAGAGATGAGAGAGAAGAGAGATGAGAGAGAAGAGAGATGAGAGAGAATTAAGATATTAGAGATGAGAGAGATGCTAGATGAGAGAGAGAGAGAGAGAGAGATGAGAGAAGAGATGAGAGAGAAGAACGATGATAGAGAGATAAGAGAAGAGAGAGATGCTAGATGAGAGAGAGAGAGAAGGGAGATGAGAGAGATATAAGATATGAGAGATAAGAGAGAAGAGAGAAGATATGAGAGATGAGAGAGAAGAGAGATGAGAGAGAGATAAGATATGAGAGATGAGAAAGAAGAGAGATGAGAGAGAGAAAGAGATGAGAGAGAAGATAGATAAGATATGAGAGACAAGAGATATGGGAGAGATGAGAGAGAGATACGATATGAGAGAGAAGAGAGATGAGAGAGAATTAAGATATTAGAGATGAGAGAGATGCTAGATGAGAGCGAAAGATATAAGAGAGATGAGAGAGAGATAAGATATGAGAGACGAGAGATAAGAGAGATGAGAGAGAAGGAAGATGAGAGAGATAAGGGAGATGAGAGAGATATAAAATATGAGAGATGAGAGAGATGCTAGATTAGAGAGATAGAGAGAGATGAGAGAGAGATTAGAGAGATGAGAGAGGTATAAGATATGAGAGATGAGAGAGAGAGATTAGAGAGATGAGAGAGAGATGAGAGAGAGATGAGATATGAGAGAGATGAATGAGATGAAAGAGAAGAGAGAGAAGAGAGAGAAGAGAGAGATGAGAGAGATGATAGAGAGATAAATATAAGAGATAATAGAGATGCTAGATGAGAGAGAGAGGGATAAGAGAGATGAGAGAGAGATGATATGAGATATGAGAGAGAAGAGAGATGAGAGAGAAGAGAGATAAGAGAGATGAGAGAGAAGAGAGATGAGAGAGAAGAGAGATGAGAGAGAAGAGAGATGAGAGAGAAGAGAGATGAGAGAGAATTAAGATATTAGAGATGAGAGAGATGCTAGATGAGAGAGAGAGAGAGGGAGAGAGATGAGAGAAGAGATGAGAGAGAAGAACGATGATAGAGAGATAAGAGAAGAGAGAGATGCTAGATGAGAGAGAGAGATAAGGGAGATGAGAGAGATATAAGATATGAGAGATAAGAGAGAAGAGAGAAGATATGAGAGATGAGAGAGAAGAGAGATGAGAGAGAGATAAGATATGAGAGATGAGAGATGCTAGATGAGAGGGAGAGAGAGAGAGAGAGAGAGAGAGAGAGAGAGCGAGAGAGAGAGAGAGATGAGAGAGATGAAAGATAGATGAGAGAGAGATAAGATATGAGAAATGAGATAGAAGAGAGAAGAGAGATGAGAGAGATAAGATGTGAGAGAAGAGAGATAAGAGAGAGATAAGATATGAGAGATGAGAGAGATGCTAGATGAGAGAGAGAGAGATAAGATAAGAGAGATGAGAGAGAGAGAGATAAGATAAGAGAGATGAGAGAGAAGAGAGATGAGAGAGAAGAGAGATGATAGAAAAGAGAGATGAGAGAGAAGATATGAGAGATGAGTGAGATGCTAGATGAGACAGATGATAAAAGAGAGATAAGATATGAGAGAAGAGGGATGAGAGAGAAGAGAGATGACAGAGAGATAAGATATGAGATGAAAGAAGACGCAGATTAGGGGTTAATAATTATAATGCAGGTGGCGGCGGTGTAGGGGGTGGCAGATTAGGGGTGTTTAGATTTGGGGTACATGTTAGGGTGTTAGGTGTAAACATTAACATAGAAATCAATGGGATATCGTGCAGCAGCTTTCGCTGCTTTCAGACTCCCATTGATTCTCATGGTATCCGCCTTCATGGCGGCGGATTGAAAACCAGGTACGCTGGCCCAGAATAGTGACAAGCGTACCTGGTAGATATTTGTTAACTAGCAAAAGTAGTCAGATAGTGCCGAATTTGCATTCGGAACATCTGTAATGACGTAAGCATCGATCTGTGTCGGACTTTGTCCGGCGGATCGTATGTTACGTCACAAAATTCTACTTTTGCCAGTCTGTAGGGTTTGATAACTAAGGGGAATCAGGCTCGCCACAAATACGCTGCGGAATTCCAGCATATTTGCGGTTGACGGCTTGATAAGTAGATGCCATGATATGAGAAATGAGAGAGAAGAGAGATGAGAAAGAAGATATGAGAGATGAGTGAGATGCTAGATGAGACTTATGGAATAAGAGAGATAAGATATGAGAGAAGAGGGATGAGAGAGAAGAGAGATGAGAGAGAGATAAGATATAAGAGATGATAGAGATGCTAGATGAGAGAGAAAGAGAGAGAGAGATGGATAAGAGAGATGAGAGAGAAATGAGATAGAGATAAGATATGAGAGATGAGAGAGAGAGAGAGAGAGAGAGAGAGAGAGAGAGAAGAAGAGAGATTAGAGAGAGATAATATATGAGAGATGAGAGAGATACTAGATGAGAGAGAGAAAGAGAGAGAGATGAGAGAGAGAGAGAGAGATAGAGATGAGAGAGAGATATGAGAGATATAATATATGAGAGATGAGAGAGAAGAGAGATGAGAGAGAAGAGAGATGAGATAGAGAAAAGATATGAGAGATGAGAGAGAAGAGAAATGAGAGAGAAGAGAGATGAGAGGGAAGAGAGATGAGAGAGAGATAAGATATGAGAGATGAGAGAGAAGAGAGATGAGAGAGAAGAGAGATGAGAGGGAAGAGAGATGAGAGGGAAGAGAGATGATAGAGAGATAAGATATGAGAGATGAGAGAGAAGAGAGATGAGAAAGATAAGATATGAGAGATGAGAGAGAAGAGAGATGAGAGAGAATTAAGATATTAGAGATGAGAGAGATGCTAGATGAGAGAGAGAGATAGAGATAAGAGAATTGAGAGAGAGATAAAATATGAGAGATGAAAGAGAAGAGAAATGATAAAGAAGATATGAGACTGAAAAAGATGAGAGACAGAGAGAAGAGATCAGACAGATGGTAGATGAGAGAGAGAGATAAGGGAGATGAGAGAGATATAAGATATGAGAGAGAAGAGAGATGAGAGAGATATAAGATATGAGAGATGACAGAGATGAGAGAGAAGAGATAAGAGAGATGAAAGAGAAGAGAGATGAGAGAGAAGAGAGATGAGAGAGAAGAAAGATTAGAGAGATGAGAGAGAAGGGAGATGAGAGAGAAGAGAGATGAGAGAGAGAAGAGAGATGACAGATATGAGAGAGAAGAGAGATGAGAGAGAAGAGAGAGGAGAGATGATAGAGAGATGCTAGATGAGAGAGAAAGATATAAGAGAGATGAGAGAGAGATAAGATATGAGAGACGAGAGATAAGAGAGATGAGAGAGAAGGAAGATGAGAGAGATAAGGGAGATGAGAGAGATATAAAATATGAGAGATGAGAGAGATGCTAGATTAGAGAGATAGAGAGAGAGAGATGAGAGAGAGATTAGAGAGATGAGAGAGGTATAAGATATGAGAGATGAGAGAGAGAGATGAGAGAGAGATGAGAGAGATGAGATAAGAGAGAGATGAATGAGATGAGAGAGAAGAGAGAGATGAGAGAGATGAGAGAGAGATAAATATAAGAGATAATAGAGATGCTAGATGAGAGAGAGAGGGATAAGAGAGATGAGAGAGAGATGATATGAGATATGAGAGAGAAGAGAGATGAGAGAGAAGAGAGATAAGAGAGAAGAGAGAGAAGAGAGATGAGAGAGATGAGAGAGATGAGAGAGAATTAAGATATTAGAGATGAGAGAGATGCTAGATGAGAGAGAGAGAGAGAGAGAGAGAGAGAGAGATGAGAGAAGAGATGAGAGAGAAGAACGATGATAGAGAGATAAGAGAAGAGAGAGATGCTAGATGAGAGAGAGAGATAAGGGAGATGAGAGAGATATAAGATATGAGAGATAAGAGAGAAGAGAGAAGATATGAGAGATGAGAGAGAAGAGAGATGAGAGAGAGATAAGATATGAGAGATGAGAGATGCTAGATGAGAGGGAGAGAGAGAGAGATGAGAGAGATGAAAGATAGATGAGAGAGATAAGATATGAGAAATGAGATAGAAGAGAGAAGAGAGATGAGAGAGATAAGATGTGAGAGAAGAGAGATAAGAGAGAGATAAGATATGAGAGATGAGAGAGATGCTAGATGAGAGAGAGAGAGATAAGATAAGAGAGATGAGAGAGAAGAGAGATGAGAGAGAAGAGAGATGATAGAAAAGAGAGATGAGAGAGAAGATATGAGAGATGAGTGAGATGCTAGATGAGACAGATGATAAAAGAGAGATAAGATATGAGAGAAGAGGGATGAGAGAGAAGAGAGATGACAGAGAGATAAGATATGAGATGAAAGAAGACGCAGATTAGGGGTTAATAATTATAATTCAGGTGGCGGCGGTGTAGGGGGTGGCAGATTAGGGGTGTTTAGACTCGGGGTACATGTTAGGGTGTTAGGTGTAAACATTACCATAGAAATCAATGGGATATCGTGCAGCAGCTTTCGCTGCTTTCAGACTCCCATTGATTCTCATGGTATCCGCCTCCATGGCGGCGGATTGAAAACCAGGTACGCTGGCCCAGAATAGTGACAAGCGTACCTGGTAGATATTTGTTAACTAGCAAAAGTAGTCAGATAGTGCCGAATTTGCATTCGGAACATCTGTAATGACGTAAGCATCGATCTGTGTCGGACTTTGTCCGGCGGATCGTATGTTACGTCACAAAATTCTACTTTTGCCAGTCTGTAGGGTTTGATAACTAAGGGGAATCAGGCTTGCCACAAATACGCTGCGGAATTCCAGCATATTTGCGGTTGACGGCTTGATAAGTAGATGCCATGATATGAGAAATGAGAGAGATGAGAGAGAAGAGAGATGAGAAAGAAGATATGAGAGATGAGTGAGATGCTAGATGATACCGATGGAATAAGAGAGATAAGATATGAGAGAAGAGGGATGAGAGAGAAGAGAGATGAGAGAGAGATAAGATATAAGAGATGATAGAGATGCTAGATGAGAGAGAAAGAGAGAGAGAGATGGATAAGAGAGATGAGAGAGAAATGAGATAGAGATAAGATATGAGAGATGAGAGAGAGAGAGAGAGAGAGAGAGAGAGAAGAAGAGAGATTTGAGAGAGATAATATATGAGAGATGAGAGAGATACTAGATGAGAGAGAGAAAGAGAGAGAGATGAGAGATAAGAGAGAGAGAGAGATGAGAGAGAGAAATGAGAGATATAATATATGAGAGATGAGAGAGAAGAGAGATGAGAGAGAAGAGAGATGAGATAGAGAAAAGATATGAGAGAGATGAGAAATGAGAGAGAAGAGAGATGAGAGGGAAGAGAGATGAGAGAGAGATAAGATATGAGAGATGAGAGAGAAGAGAGATGAGAGAGATAAGATATGAGAGATGAGAGAGAAGAGAGAAGAGAGATGAGAGAGAATTAAGATATTAGAGATGAGAGAGATGCTAGAGATAGAGCTTAGAGATAAGAGAATCGAGAGAGAGATAAAATATGAGAGATGAAAGAGAAGAGAAATGATAGAGAAGATATGAGACTGAAAAAGATGAGAGACAGAGATCAGAGAGATGGTAGATGAGAGAGAGAGATAAAGGAGATGAGAGAGATATAAGATATGAGAGAGAAGAGAGATGAGAGAGATATAAGATATGAGAGATGACAGAGATGAGAGAGATGAGAGAGAAGAGATAAGAGAGATGAGAGAGAAGGAGATGAGAGAGAAGAGAGATGAGAGAGAAGAAAGATTAGAGAGATGAGAGAGAAGGGAGATGAGAGAGAAGAGAGATGAGAGAGAGAAGAGATATGAGAGAGAAGAGAGATGAGAGAGAAGAGAGAGGAGAGATGATAGAGAGATGCTAGATGAGAGAGATGCTAGATGAGAGAAATGCTAGATGAGAGAGAGAGAGATGAGAGAGAGAGATGAGAGAGAGAGATGAGATAGATATGAGAGAGATAAGATATGAGAGATGAGAGAGAAGAGTTGGAGAGATGAGAGAGAGAGATGAGAGAGATGAGAGAGAGATAAGATATGAGAAATGAGAGAGAAGAGAGATGAGAAATGAGAGAGAAGAGAGAAGAGAGAGAAGAGAGATGAGAGAGACAAGAGAGAGATGAGAGAGAGATACGATATGAGAGATGATAGATGAGAGAGAGGAGATATGAGAGAGAGATAACTCAGATAAGATATGAGAGATAAGAGATGAGAAATGAGAGATGAGGGAGATAATAGATGAGAGGGAGAGGAATATAAGAGAGAGAAGATAGAAGATAGAAAGAATGAAATTCATCCTGCAGTAATAAAGGGCTAGCTTGCATAAGGATTGTACACATTCTGCACAAGTCTTTGTCTAGTCTGGCTGCTATGCCCCCCCCCCCCCAGCACTTGGCTCCTGGTGCCACTGCACCTGCTGCACCAATGGTAGTTCCACCCCTGAGTATAAGTACATTCAGAGAACAGTAGATATAAGACTGAGTGGCAAGATGTAGATAAGATGAGTCTCTAGTAGAGGTCTAGCTAATAGCAGGATGACTGAGCATAGTCCATATTATTAACAGATGTACAAGTAGGGTGGTACAACCAATCAAAAGTCATACCTCCCACATTATTAAAAATAGCATAATGTGCTCCAGAATTCTGGTTTAACATGGCGATTGAAAACGTGTCTCTTGACCTCCGGAACCATATATTAGACGATATAAGATCCTGGATATCTTGAAACACATTTTGAACTTCTAACTTTTTCTAAATGATTTAAACTATTTAAACAGAATTGTTTAAAAATTTGTATTCATGTTTAGTACAAATATGAAGAGACTTGAACAGTTATTTGTGCACTCAGATATTTAGTTTGAGTGCTGTTGTTGCTCTTCTGATGAGGTATTCACACATGTTCAACTGTAAATAAAACTAACTCATCCTGCTTGATAACTAAATGATAAAACATACATACAATTATTTATAGCAAATAAAACATGCTGGTACATTTGAAAACATGTGCTTAGAAAAAGTTTATTTTTAAGGGACACATGTTTCTTTCATGATTTCTATAGAGTATGTGATGTTAAATAACTTTCCAATTTATTTATATTATCTCATTTGTTTTGTTCTCCTTGAATTGTTTGTTGAAAAAGAATATCTAGGTAGGCTCAGCAGCTGCTGATTGGTGGCTGCACATATATGCCTTTTGTCATTGGCTTTCAGCTTTCTCCCAGTAATGCATTGTTGCTCCTTCAACAAATGATACCAAGTTAATCTAGGAAAATTAGATAATAGAAGTAAACTGGAAAAGTTGAATCATCAAAGAAACATTTTTGGGTTTCATGTCCCTTTAAGTGTAATAATTTTGATTGAATTTTTCAACAGAAAAATAAAGAAACTTAACAGATACGCATAAATCTATACATATTGTCGTACTGTAAATATATAGAAAAATTAAAATATTTTCCAAGAAAAATAAATAAAAATAAATGAGAAATAGTGCACATAGGGCTAGCTTACAAGTTGCACTAAAATATTTTTTTTGTTTGCACACAAACACCTCAGGAAGTAAAATTTGAACACGGTAGGGTTAGCACATATTACAAATTGTATGAAAATTGTTTGCGCGTAAGCAAAAGCCGACGCGCAATAACTTAATGACTTCCGACACCGCGGTTAGACCTACAGCGTTCAAGGTTCTTCACATAGAAGTAAATGTTTTATTTTAAATATATATTTCTGTATGTGTATAGATGATTTCTTTTTTTGTGTGTAAAATATCTATCTATATCTATATGAATATATACAGGTGTATGTATGTATATGTATATGTATATATACTATATATACAGGGAGTGCAGAATTATTAGGCAAGTTGTATTTTTGAGGATTAATTTTATTATTGAACAACAACCATGTTCTCAATGAACCCAAAAAACTCATTAATATCAAAGCTGAATAGTTTTGGAAGTAGTTTTTAGTTTGTTTTTAGTTATAGCTATTTTAGGGGGATATCTGTGTGTGCAGGTGACTATTACTGTGCATAATTATTAGGCAACTTAACAAAAAACAAATATATACCCATTTCAATTATTTATTTTTACCAGTGAAACCAATATAACATCTCAACATTCACAAATATACATTTCTGAGATTCAAAAACAAAACAAAAACAAATCAGTGACCAATATAGCCACCTTTCTTTGCAAGGACACTCAAAAGCCATGGATTCTGTCAGTGTTATGATCTGTTGACCATCAACATTGCGTGCAGCAGCAACCACAGCCTCCCAGACACTGTTCAGAGAGGTGTACTGTTTTCCCTCCTTGTAAATCTCACATTTGATGATGGACCACAGGTTCTCAATGGGGTTCAGATCAGGTGAACAAGGAGGCCATGTCATTAGATTTTCTTCTTTTATACCCTTTCTTGCCAGCCATGCTGTGGAGTACTTGGACGCGTGTGATGGAGCATTGTCCTGCATGAAAATCATGTTTTTCTTGAAGGATGCAGACTTCTTCCTGTACCACTGCTTGAAGAAGGTGTCTTCCAGAAACTGGCAGTAGGACTGGGAGTTGAGCTTGACTCCATCCTCAACCCGAAAAGGCCCCACAAGCTCATCTTTGATGATACCAGCCCAAACCAGTACTCCACCTCCACCTTGCTGGCGTCTGAGTCGGACTGGAGCTCTCTGCCCTTTACCAATCCAGCCACGGGCCCATCCATCTGGCCCATCAAGACTCACTCTCATTTCATCAGTCCATAAAACCTTAGAAAAATCAGTCTTGAGATATTTCTTGGCCCAGTCTTGACGTTTCAGCTTGTGTGTCTTGTTCAGTGGTGGTCGTCTTTCAGCCTTTCTTACCTTGGCCATGTCTCTGAGTATTGCACACCTTGTGCTTTTGGGCACTCCAGTGATGTTGCAGCTCTGAAATATGGCCAAATATTGGCAGCTGCACGCTTGACTTTTCTCAGTCCATGGGGGGCAGTTATTTTGCGCCTTGGTTTTTCCACACGCTTCTTGCGACCCTGTTGACTATTTTGAATGAAACGCTTGATTGTTCAATGATCACGCTTCAGAAGCTTTGCAATTTTAAGAGTGCTGCATCCCTCTGCAAGATATCTCACTATTTTTTACTTTTCTGAGCCTGTCAAATCCTTCTTTTGACCCATTTTGCCAAAGGAAAGGAAGTTGCCTAATAATTATGCACACCTGATATAGGGTGTTGATGTCATTAGACCACACCCCTTCTCATTACAGAGATGCACATCACCTAATATGCTTAATTGGTAGTAGGCTTTCGAGCCTATACAGCTTGGAGTAAGACAACATGCATAAAGAGGATGATGTGGTCAAAATACTCATTTGCCTAATAATTCTGCACTCCCTGTATATATATATATATATATATATATATATATATATATATATACAGGTAGCTCTCAGTTTACGCCGGGGTTAGGTTCCAAAAGGAATGGTTGTAAATCGAGACCGTTGTAAATTGAACCCCAGTTTATAATGTAAGTCAATGGGAAGTGAGGGAGTTAGGTTCCAGGCCCCTCTCAAAATTGTCATAAGTAACACCTAATACATTATTTTTAAAGCTTTGAAATGAAGACTTTAAATGCTAAACAGCATTATAAACAGTATCAAATAATCACACAACACAGAATATATAATTAAACTAAGTTAAATGAACAAAAACATTTGCTAAAACACTATTATAACCTAATTAAATAATCACACAACAGACTGCATCATCATCAAACTAAGTTTAATGAACAAAAACATTTGCTAACAGCACCTAATAAAATAATTACACAACAGATTGTATAATCAAACTTAGTTTAATGAACAAAAACACTTGCTAACAGCACCTCATAAAATAATTACACAACAGATTGTATCATCAAACTAAGTTTAATGAACAAAAAGATTTGCTAACAGCACCTAATAAAATAATTACACAACAGACTGTATCATCAAAGTAAGTTTAATGAACAAAAACGTTTTTTTACTTGCATTTTCTGCAATCAGTTCTCTGCATTGTTAGCATGTTATATAATATTGGGTCTGCACCTATTCCATGCATTTCAATCTGCAGTGATTAATAAGCAGTTAGGCACCCTTACCTCAAGCAGCTGGACAGGAAGATGATATGGAAGTGGCTGCTAGATCTTGTTTGCTCGATAGCTCTGATCTGCAGATTCATTTCTGGCTGTAAAGCTGGCTTACCTTTGCTGCAACACAAGCGGACAGCTCCACCTACTGGCTATTTTAATTAGTGCACTGCTTTTCAATGCATTTCAATAGCAGTCACATGACTGAAAAAACAAAAGGTTGTTATTCTGAAATGGCGCAAATTGAACCGACGTAAACCGAGGGCCACCTGTATACAGTATCTCACAAAAGTGAGTACACCCCTCACATTATGGTAAATAGTTTATTATATCTTTTCATGTGACAACACTGAAGAAATGACACTTTGCTACAATGTAAAGTAGTGAGTGTACAACCTGTATAACAGTGAAAATTTGCTGTCCCCTCAAAATAACTTAACACACAGCCATTCATGTCTAAACCGTTGGCAACAAAAGTGAGTACACCCCTAAGTGGAAATGTCCAAATTGGGCTCAATTAGCCATTTTCCCTCCCAGGTGTCATGTGACTCATTAGTGTTACAAGGTCTCAAGTGTGAATGGGGAGCATGTGTGTAAAATTTGGTGTTATCGCTCTCACACTCTCTCATACTGGCCACTGGAAGTTCAACATGGCACAACATGGCAAAGAACTCTGAGGATCTGAAAAAAAGAATTGTTGCTCTACATAAAGATGGCCTAGGCTATAAGAAGATTGCCAAGACCCTGAAACTGAGCTGCAGCACGGTGGGCAAGACCATACAGCGGTTTCTTAAGACAGGTTCAACTCAGAACAGGCCTCGCCATGGTCGACCAAAGAAGTTGAGTGCACATGCTCAGCATCATATCCAGAGGTTATCTTTGGGAAATAGACATATGAGTGCTGCCAGCATGGCTGCAGAAGTTGAAGGGGTGTGGGGTCAGCCTGTCAGTGCTCAGACCATATGCTGCACACTGCATCAAATGTCAGTGCTTAGACCATACGCCACACACTGCATCAAATTGGTCTGCATGGCTGTCGTCCCAGAAGGAAGCCTCTTCTAAAGATGATGCACAAGAAAGCCCACAAACAGTTTGCTGAAGACAAGCAGACTAAGGCCATGGATTACTGGTCCGATGAGACCAAGATTTGGTTCAGATGGTGTCAAGAGTGTGCAGCGGCAACCAGGTGAGGAGTATAAAGACAAGTGTGTCTTGCCTATAGTCAAGCATGGTGGTTGGAGTGGCATGGTCTGGGCCTGCATGAGTGCTGCTGGCACTGGGGAGCTACAGTTCATTGAGGGAACCATGAATGCCAACATGTACTGTGACATACTGAAGCAGAGCATGATCTCCTACCTTCTGAGATTTGACTGCAGGGCAGTATTCCAACATGATAATGGCCCCAAACACACCTTCAAGATGACCACTGCCTTGCTAAAGAAGCTGAGGGTAAAGGTGATAGACTGGCCAAGCATGTCTCCAGACCTAAACCCTATTGAGAATCTGTGGGGCATCCTCAAATGGAATGTGGGGGAGCACAAGGTCTCTAACATCAACCAGTTCCGTGATGTCTTCATGGAGGAGTGGAAGAGGACTCCAGTGGCAACCTGTGAAGCTCTGGTGAACTCCATGCCCAAGAGGGTTAAGGCAGTGCTGCAAAATAATGTTGGACACACAAGATATTAACACTTTGGGCCTAATTTGGACATTTCCACTTAGGGGTGTACTCACTTTTGTTGCCAACGGTTTAGACATTAATGGCTGTGTGTTGAGTTATTTTGAGGGGACAGCAAATTACACTGTTATATAGGCTGTACAATCCGGCGTTAACTGCAAAAAGTGAGCGAAGAGCAAAATTTAGCTCCACATCTCACCTCAATACCAGCGCTGTTTATGGCAGCGGTGAGCAGGTAAAACGTGCTCATGCACGATTTCCCCATAGGAATCAATGGGGGAGAGCCGGCTTAAAAAAACCTTACACCTGCAAAAAAGCAGCGTTCAGCTTCTAATGCAGCCCCATTGATTCCTATGGGGAAATACATTTTATGTTTACACCTAACACCCTAACATGAACCCAGAATCTAAGCACCCCTAATCTTACACTTATTAACCCCTAATCTGATGACCCTGACATCACCAACACCTACATTATATTTATGAACCCCTAATCTGATGCCCCCAACATCGCCGAACCCTACATTATATTTATTAACCCCTAATCTGCCGCCTCCAATGTTGCTGCAACCTAACTACATTTATTAACCCCTAATCTGCCACCCACAACGTCGCCACCACTATATTAAATGTATTAATCCCTAAACATAAGTCTAACCCTAAACCTAACCCCCTAACTGAAATATAATTTTAATAAATCTAAATAAAATTACTATCATTAACTAAATTATTCCTATTTAAAACTAAATACTTACCTGTAAAATAAACCCTAAGATAGCTACAATATAACAAATATTTACATTGTATCTATTTTAGGATTTATTTTTATTTTACAGGCAACTTTGTATTTATTTTAACTAGGTACAATAGTTATTAAATAGTTATTAACTATTTAATAACTACCTAGTTAAAATAAAGACAAATTTACTTGTAAAATAAAACCTAACCTATGTTATAATTACACCTAACACTACACTATAATT
This sequence comes from Bombina bombina, assembly GCF_027579735.1. Lineage (NCBI taxonomy): Eukaryota > Metazoa > Chordata > Amphibia > Anura > Bombinatoridae > Bombina > Bombina bombina. The sequence goes on along the minus strand of NC_069505.1, from coordinate 232,050,187 downwards.
AAATTAAAGGGACACTGAACCCAATTTATTTCTTTCGTGATTCAGATAGAGCATGACATTTTAAGCAACTTTCTAATTTACTCCAATTATCAAATTTTTTTCATTCTCTTGGTATCTTTATTTGAAATGCAAGAATCTAAGTTTAGATGCTGGCCCATTTTTGGTGAACAACCTGGGTTGTCCTGGCTGATTGGTGGATAACATCATCAACCAATAAAAAACTGCTGTCCAGAGATCTGAACCAAAAAAGCTTAGATGCCTTCTTTTTCAAATAAAAATATCAATAGAACGAAGAAAAATTGATAATAGGAGTAAATTAGAAAGTTGCTTAAAATTGCATACTCTATCTAGATCACGAAAGAAAAAAATCTGGGTTCAGTGTCCCTTTAATTACCTAAACTAAATACAATTAATTACAATTTCTAAAGTACGAAAAAAAAACCCCACTAAATTACAGAAAATAATAAAAGAATAATAAAAAATAAAATAATTACAAGAATAGAATTAAATAATAATTAGAATAATAATTAAGAATTTTAAACTAATTACACCTACTCTAATCCCCTTAACAAAATAAAAAAGCCCCCCAAAATAAAAAAGCCCTACCCTACACTAAATTACAAATAGCCCTTAAAAGGGCCTTTTGCGGGGCATTGCCCCAAAGTAATCAGCTCTTTTACCTGTAAAAAAAAAGTTCAAATACCCCCACAACATTAAAACCCACCACCCACACAACCAACTATACTCTAAAACCCACCCAATCCCCCCTTAAAAAAACCTAACACTAACCCCTTGAATATCACCCTACCTTGAGAAGTCTTCACCCAACCGGGCCGAAGTCCTCCACGAAGCCAACAGAAGTGGTCCTCCAGACGGGCAGAAGTGGTCCTCCAGACGGGCAGAAGTCTTCATCCAGGCGGCATCTTTATCCATCCGGCGCGGAGCGGCTCCATCTTCAAGATATCTGAAGAATGAAGGTTCCTTTAAATGACATCATCCAAGATGGTGTAGAAAGTGTATATAGGAGCGCCTACAGGCTTAGGTATATCACAGGGCTTAAATTGTGGTCAAAGAGTGATGGGAGGATCAGCTAAAACAGTTAGAACAAACCTGACCAAATACTTCGTTAAAATCGTTTTAATCAGTAAGGTTATAAACAATCATCTTATATGAGCCAATGATGTCACAATGTGGATAATCCAATGAAATAACAAATACAATAAAAAATATACAATAAAAAATGCAATAGATCACACTAATAAAAATCTCGGTGCAATGTAGATATAACTTAAAATATAAAATATCTGAGCTAGTTGGTTACAGATTGAGGATACACTATTTCAACAGATGGATAGTGTTGATTCTTAAAGGACCATAAATGGTGGTAAATCTAAAATTGTATACATAAAATGAGGATATAGAAGATAAAGGAAAAAGACTACAGAAAAAAGGCTAATGGCAGAAATCAAATATCATATTGAAAAATTTTGGACAATAATGAATGCCGCTAGATTCACAGGTGGTCTAGTTGAGAATGGTATAATAATAAAAATAATATCTGTTATTGATCAAAAAATTGAATGATATCTATTGGTGAAAACAGTGGATAAGAACACTCAAATTGTGTCCAATGTATCAAAGAAAACAAAACAAGAAATCACAATATGCAAATAATCAGTGCTTAATCAATTGTGAATCCTAACAAATTTAAAATTCCTAACAAAATGTGCATAAACCCACTCTACGTTATCCTATCCTAATTTGAACAATACCGGTATGTTCTAGTGTCAATTTTCCGCTTCCCTAGCGGTACTAAAACCAACAATAAAAATAGCAAATAAATAACGTGAAATCTCTAGTGGCTGGTGAAATCAAATACCCCAGGGGGAAAAATCCTAAATTTCCTTAATGTGCAGTAGCTAACAATACAATAAGATCAAGTACAGACCTTTATAAACATTATATATGTGATGAAAAAACAATAAAATGAAATAAATAAAAGTCAAATATAAAGTCCAATTGTTGATGTCCCTCGATAGTGTCCGAAGTGGCCAAAAATCCTGGAAATGTGATAATCCAAATGAACACTGTACAAACAGATCCTGAAAAAGAAAAAGAAAAAGAAAAAAAAAAAGATCTGTTTGTACAGTGTTCATTTGGATTATCACATTTCCAGGATTTTTGGCCACTTCGGACCCTATCGAGGGACATCAACAATTGGACTTTATATTTGACTTTTATTTATTTCATTTTAGGATTTTTTCATCACATATATAATGTTTATAAAGGTCTGTACTTGATCTTATTGTATTGTTAGCTACTGCACATTAAGGAAATTTAGGATTTTTCCCCCTGGGGTATTTGATTTCACCAGCCACTAGAGATTTCACGTTATTTATTTGCTATTTTTATTGTTGGTTTTAGTACCGCTAGGGAAGCGGAAAATTGACACTAGAACATACCGGTATTGTTCAAATTAGGATAGGATAATGTAGAGTGGGTTTATGCACATTTTGTTAGGAATTTTAAATTTGTTAGGATTCACAATTGATTAAGCACTGATTATTTGCATATTGTGATTTCTTGTTTTGTTTTCTTTGATACATTGGACACAATTTGAGTGTTCTTATCCACTGTTTTCACCAATAGATATCATTCAATTTTTTGATCAATAACAGATATTATTTTTATTATTATACCATTCTCAACTAGACCACCTGTGAATCTAGCGGCATTCATTATTGTCCAAAATTTTTCAATATGATATTTGATTTCTGCCATTAGCCTTTTTTCTGTAGTCTTTTTCCTTTATCTTCTATATCCTCATTTTTTTTTTTTTTTTTTAAATAATTTTTATTGAGGTAATATGGCAGACAAAAATACAATTGCAAAAAGAAACATCATGGCAACATGCCCATTTGACATACATCAGGATTTACATGGTGAATTAAACAAGCATGTCTTCATATCTGTAATATCTAAGTATATCCTAACCCAAAGGTTCATTTTCTAGCCATGTAGATTACCTCATTTTATCTAAGTGCATATTCAAAAGGACAAATAACACAGAGTAAAACAACCAACTGAGTATAAGCCTAATTTCAATGATCAATTTGCAACATATGCAGGCTTGTACTTGTCCGTGATATATTCAACATAACTTGCAATACATGCAGTTTAATTTGAGCAACAGAAGATGTGTTAGCAAAAAAAGGAAAAAAAGAATATATATAGGTGATAGGTAAAGAATGGAAGGAATGTTAACAGGGCCACTCTCTGACCCAATGCTATAATAGCATTTTCTCTACCTCAAAACATTGAGGGGGGAATCATTAAATAGCACCTGATATATATTGGACCCTTACTTTAAAATTATGCCAACAAAATGCTCTATAGAGGTCAGCACAGTATAGTGAACGGCATGTCTAGTACAGCCTAAACTTTGGATTTAGCTCAATAATATATACATGCAACTACATGCTGTCAAGCACACAGGTCTTCACAGTTGACTAACCTAGCATACAAAGCAACACATTTTTACCCTAATATAAAAGTATATGCATTTTGCCACAGAGCCCCCTAAAATATGCTAAACTAGGAGAGGAGCCCACTTCAACTGACAGGTAGTGGGTAGTCTTAGCCCATGAGTATTACTAATAACCGATAGGCGAATGTAGGGGTTATAGTTATAGGTGCCCCTTTTTAGATAGAGGGGTATACTTTATTTTACTATATACAAAACATGCAGGTACTATTTTTTTACAGGCGTGCTTTATCATATGGAACCTTATAGGGTCTAAGATATTATTAGGAAGCCCCTACCTCCCTTAGCTGACACTTAATAAAAAATATAATAACATGATACCCCATGGATTTTGGCCTATTATATGGGCCAACATGAGCCCTCATTCAGGGACATTCTAAGCTAAATAAACTTCCTTCTGGGATAAGATAAAGGAAATACAGCATATTATTTATATAATGTCCCTGTATCAGTTAACCATGTACCGCCTTACTCAGGGAACAGCAATGGTATCTCATACTTCCAATATAGCAGTACATAACAGTACTAAATATGGCATCATATAGTACACTGGTGAGCATTCTCTGATACAAATTACCGCAAACTTTAAGGAGCACATCAGACCAAAGGTCGTCCTTAGTCCAAAAAAGGGAGTCACAATAACTCAGAGATGTAGCTCTTGCTTAGGGCCAAACAGGGTGTCTAAAGTTAACCGATGCCAGACCGGGCCTCCATACACACATCCCCAGCATATGCGCCAGTAACTGGAAGTTCAAATGATCCTGAAGAGGCAGGGCTGCCGAAATTAGAGGAGAGGTTTCCCACTAACAAGCTCATACCATCCAGCTGCTTGCATACGGCCCGGTTTGTGACTCCCAGTCCCTTAAAGACACCTATGCTGGGAGGCCCCATCTTCCCTCCAGGAGAGCCAGCTGTATCTCTCCCCGTGGTCGACTGGGCCCACAGCTCAGCAGCTAGATCCTGCGTGTCACATACACCTGCACGCTTTTGGGGAGCCTTGATGGGACTGCGATCAGTCCGAATATGTTCCAAACACTCTGAGCTGCGAACATCCAGGGTCTGGAGGGAGGAATCCGCATCAGGTAAGCTCTGCGGCGTTATCCTGCTCTCTCCTGGAATCCGGCATTCTATGAGATTAGATCGTTGTGAGGGGGGCAGCCGCCATTCAGACTGCGGTATTTTCTGCTGAGTGGCTGCGTTATATGCCAAAGGCGATGTAGTCAGGAGTGTAAGAATTCGGTCCACTCTTTTACAGATTTGCGCCTCCCGCTCTTCCATAAGGCTCTTGATTGTGAAGTATATCCTCTCCATGTTAGGGTAGTAGACTAGTTCTGCAATATTGCCCGATCCGGCTCATTATCCCCTGTTCAGCACAACTAAGAGTTAGGCTGGATGAGTTCCATGTAGAAGGAGACTTAGCAAATATCTCCACATACCCCGGTTCCCCGGGGGGGGGGTGCTGAGAATTCCCTCCGTGAGGGCCGCCAAGAATAAGCTACAGCAATCCGGTCCGAGAGATCCAGAGGTTACTCAGTAAAGGTATCGCCTGAACCAGCAATCCATTCCCTTTCAGACAGTTTAAAATTCTATGCTGGATGGCATCAGAATATATGAATTACATGGCGGCATTTAATTTAATCTGCCAGAGCTCTCAGTTTTGCGGCCATCTTCAGCCTAAGCCCAGACACGCCCCCTATATATCCTCATTTTATGTATACAATTTTAGATTTACCACCATTTATGGTCCTTTAAGAATCGACACTATCCATCTGTGGAAATAGTGTATCCTCAATCTGTAACCAACTAGCTCAGATATTTTATATTTTAAGTTATATCTACATTGCACCGAGATTTTTATTAGTGTGATCTATTGCATTTTTTATTGTATATTTTTTATTGTATTTGTTATTTCATTGGATTATCCACATTGTGACATCATTGGCTCATATAAGATGATTGTTTATAACCTTACTGATTAAAACGATTTTAACGAAGTATTTGGTCAGGTTTGTTCTAACTGTTTTAGCTGATCCTCCCATCACTCTTTGACCACAATTTAAGCCCTGTGATATACCTAAGCCTGTAGGCGCTCCTATATACACTTTCTACAGTAACTATTCACCAGATCTGATAGGGGATCTTCCTTATAGTGAAGCAGGTATATTAATTGTTTTAGGCGCTGGAAACTTAATCTTTGTTGTTCATAATCGTCATCCAAGATGGTGTCCCTTCAATTCCGATTGGCTGAGAGAATTCTATCAGCCAATCGGAATTAAGGTAGAAAAAATCCTATTGGCTGATGCAATCAGCCAGTAGGATTGAAGTTCAATCCTATTGGCTGATCCAATCAGCCAATAGGATTGAGCTGGCATTCTATTGGCTGATTGGATCAGCCAATAGAATGCAAGCTCAATCCTATTGGCTGATTGCATCAGCCAATAGGATTTTTTCTATCTTAATTCCGATTGGCTGATAGAATTCTATCAGCCAATCGGAATTGAAGGACCGCCATCCTGGATGACATCATTTAAAGGAACCTTCACTCTTCAGTTAGTCGTCGTTTGAAGAGGATGCTCCGCGTCGGATGTCTTGAAGATGGAGCCGCTCCGTGCTGGATGGATGAAGATAGAAGATGCCGCCTGGATGAAGACTTTTGTCCATCTGGAGGACCACTTCTGCTGGCTTTGTGGAGGACTTCAACCCGGTTGGGTGAAGACTTCTCAAGGTAGAGTGAACTTCAAGGGGCTAGTGCTAGGCTTTTTTAAGGGGGGATTGGGTGGATTTTAGAGTAGGGTTGGTTGTGTGGGTGGTGGGTTTTAATGTGGGGGGTATTTGTACTTTTTTTTACAGGTAAAAGAGCTGATTACTTTGGGGCAATACCCTGCAAAAGGCCCTTTTAAGGGCTATTTGTAATTTAGTGTAGGGTAGGACTTTTTTTATTTTGGGGGGCTTTTTTATTTTGTTAGGGGGATTAGAGTAGGTGTAATTAGTTTAAAATTCTTGTAATTATTTTATTATTTTCTGTAATTTAGTGGGGGGTTTTCGTACTTTAGATAATTTATTTAAATTGTAATTAATTGTATTTAGTTTAGGTAATTCATTTAATTATAGTGTAGTGTTAGGTGTAATTGTAACATAGGTTAGGTTTTATTTTACAGGTAGGGTTGTCTTTATTTTAACTAGGTAGTTATTAAATAGTTAATACTATTGTACTTAGTTAAAATAAATACAAAGTTGCTTGTAAAATAAAAATAAATCCTAAAATAGATACAATTTAACTATTAGTTATATTGTAGTTATCTTAGGGTTTATTTTACAGGTAAGTATTTAGTTTTAAATAAGAATAATTTAGCTAATGATAGTAATTTTATTTAGATTTATTAAAATTATATTTCAATTAGGGGGGTTAGATTTAGGGTTAGACTTAGGTTTAGGGGTTAATGCATTTAATATAGTGGCGGCAACGTTGGGGGCAGCAGATTAGGGGTTAATAAATTAAGGTAGGTGTCGGCGATGTTAGGGCAGGCAGATGCGGGAGTGCGGCGGTTTAGGGGTTATTATGTTTATTATAGTGGCGGTGATGTCCGGTTCAGCAGATTAGGGGTTAACATATTTATTTTAGTGTCTGCGATGTGGGGGGGCCTCGGTTTAGGGGTTAATAGGTAGTTTTTTGGGTGTTAGTGTACTTTTTAGCACTTTAGTTAAGAGTTTTTTGCTACGGCGTTGTAGTGTAAAACTCTTAACTACTGACTTTTAAATGCGGTACCAGTCTTGACAGGAGAGAGTCTACCGCTCACTTTTTGTCAGACTCGTAATACCGGCGCTATGAAAGTCTCATTGAAAATATAGGATATGTAATTGTAGTAAGTGGATTTGCGGTATTTCCGAGTCTGGCCAAAAAAGTGAGCGGTGAGTCTGTCATTTCAAGACTCGTAATACTAGCGGGCGTTGGGACCTCTCAACGCTGCTTTTTAACCCTAACGCACAACTCGTAATCTAGCCATTAGTGTTGTCACATGCAAAGATATAAAAAAATATTTACAAAAATGTGAGGGGTTTACTCACTTTTGTGAGATAGTGTGTATATATATATATATATATATATATATATATATATATATGTATGTTTATGTATATACAGGGGTCAAGTCGAGCGGGAACGCATGGAAATGGTGTTCCTGCACTATTTTTGCAGGAGAAACTAAGTTCTCTCTGGACAGAAATGCTTCAGTAAACACTGCTGCTGCTGGTGGGAGGAGCTGGAGCACAGTCTTTTTAGAGGGATAGTGAGATCCTCTAGTATTGGGCAGTAACACTTCCTACAACACATTCAATGCAAGCCTGTCAGCGGTCCTGCTGTGTGATCACCCAGCACTGGCCCCTATTTAAGACAGGTCTTGCGGACCTGATCCGACAGTGCGTATAGTTAGTCCAATAAAAAAGTATCATTGCTCAGTGCAATACTCTTGTTATTTTGATATATATCTATATATATATATTTACATATTTAGAGCTGTAAATCTATGTATATCTATGTTGAAGCCCTTTGCCTGCCTCATATATTTGAGCCCTTATAACTTTGTATTGACATTTTTTATAAAATATTTATTTTAGATAATGTTATTGTGAGGGGGTTAAGGTGTGTGGAACTTAGACTGCAGGACCAGATTCCCAGGACAATGAAAGCCTTTTTAAAAGCTTTACTGATTTATAAGCAAAATAACAATTGGTAGTTCAAATTGAAGTTCACAGAAACAGGAGGTTTGAACATAGCCCTAATGCAGAATACTAAAGTCCAATACAGAGTTCAGAATACTTAAGTGGGTTGCAGTAACAAAGTCCAATGGACACTGGTGCTTGAATTGCGAACTAAAGTTTGAGGCTATCATATAATACCTGTTAGGTGCACCAGGCAAAGTTGGTAAGAGGGAAGCAGACACAGGATTCTCAGCAGGCACAGGATACCCAGTGGGTACAGTTGGTGACACTGTCACAGGATACCAAATAGGTTCAGCTTCAGGAACAAGATGAGCATACACATGTATCAGGGAAGTCTGCTTAGCTTTCAGGAACCAGGTGAGCATACGCAGGAACATGGTAAGTGCGCTTGGTCTCTGGAACCAGGTGAGCATACACAGGTACATGGTAAGTATGCTTGGTCTCTGGAATCAGGTGAGCATACCCAGGTACATGGTAAGTACGCTTGGTCTCTGGAACAAGGTGAGCATACGCAGCTACATGGTAAGTATGTTTGGTCTCTGGAACCAGGTGAGCATACGCAGGTACAAGTTAAGCATGCTTGGTCTCTGAACCCAGGTGAGCATACGCAGGTACATGGTAAGTACACTTGGTCTCTGGAACAAGGTAAGCATACGCAGGTACACGGTAAGTACGCTTGGTCTTTTGAACAAGGTGAGCATACGCAGGTACATGGTAAGTACACTTGGTCTCTGGAACCAGGTGAGCATACGCAGGTATATGGTAAGAACACTTGGTCTCTGGAACAACGTGAGCATACGCAGGTACATGGTAAGTATGCTTGGTCTCTGGAACCAGGTGAGCATACGCAGGTACAAGTTAAGCACGCTTGGTCTCTGGCCCCAGGTGAGCATACCCAGGTACATGGTAAATACATTTGGTCTCTGGAACAATGTGAGCATACGCAGGTACATGGTAAGTACGCTTGGTCTCTGGAACAAGATGAGCATACGCAGGTACATGGTAAGTATGCTTGGTCTCTGGAACCAGGTGAGCATACGCAGGTACAAGGTAAGCATGCTTGGTCTCTGGACCCAGGTGAGCATACACAGGTACATGGTAATTACGCTTGGTCTCTGGAACAAAGTGAGCATACACAGGTACATGGTAAGTGTGCTTGGTCTCTGGAACCAGGTAAGTACGATTGGTCTCTGGAACAAGGTGAGCATACACAGGTACAAGGTAAGTATGCTTGGTCTCCGGACCCAGGTGAGCATACGCAGGTAAAAGGTAAGCATGCTTGGTCTCTGGACCAAGGTGAGCATATGCAGGTACATGGTAAGTATGCTTGGTCTCTGGAACCAGGTGAGCATACACAGGTACCAGGTAAGTATGCTTGGTCTCTGGAACAAGGTGAGCATACGCAGGTACATAGTAAGTATGCTTGGTCTCTGGAACCAGGTGAGCATACGCAGGTAAAAGGTAAGCATGCTTGGTCTTTGGACCCAGGTGAGCATACACAGGTACATGGTAAGTATGCGTGGTCTATGGAACAAGGAGAGCATACGCAGGTACATGGTAAGTATGCTTAGTCTCTGGAACAAGGTGAGCATATGCAGGTACATGGTAAGTTTGCTTGGTCTCTGGAACAAGGTGAGCATACGCAGGTACATGGTAAGTACGCTTGGTGTCTGGAACAAGGTGAGCATACGCAGGTACATGGTAAGTATGCTTGGTCTCTGGAACCAGGTGAGCATACGCAGGTACATGGTAAGTACCCTTGGTCTCTGGAACAAGGTGAGCATACACAGGTGCATGGTAAGTATGCTTGGTCTCTGGAACCAGGTAAGTACACTTGGTCTCTGGAACAAGGTGAGCATACACAGGTACAAGGTAAGTATGCTTGATCTCTGGAACAAGGTGAGCATACACAGGTACAAGGTAAGTATGTTTGGTCTCTGGAACAGGGTGAGAATACACAGGTACCAGGTAAGTATGCTTGGTTTCTGGAACCAGGTGAGCATACGCAGGTACAAGTTAAGCATGCTTGGTCTTTGGAAGCAGGTGAGCATACGCAGGTACATGGTAATTACGCTTGGTCTCTGGAACCAGGTGAGCAAACGCAGGTACATGGTAAGTATGCTTGGTCTCTGGAACAAGGTGAGCATACACAGGTACATGGTAAATGTGCTTGGTCTCTGGAACCAGGTAAGTACGATTGGTCTCTGGAACAAGGTGAGCATACACAGGTACAAGGTAAGTATGCTTGGTCTCCGGACCCAGGTGAGCATACGCAGGTAAAAGGTAAGCATGCTTGGTCTCTGGACCAAGGTGAGCATATGCAGGTACATGGTAAGTATGCTTGGTCTCTGGAACCAGGTGAGCATACACAGGTACCAGGTAAGTATGCTTTGTCTCTGGAACAAGGTGAGCATACGCAGGTACATGGTAAGTATGCTTGGTCTCTGGAACCAGGTGAGCATACGCAGGTAAAAGGTAAGCATGCTTGGTCTTTGGACCCAGGTGAGCATACACAGGTACATGGTAGGTATGCTTGGTCTCTGGAACAAGGAGAGCATATGCAGGTACATGGTAAGTACGCTTGGTCTCTGGAACAAGGTGAGCATACGCAGGTACATGGTAAGTATGCTTGGTCTCTGGAACAAGGTGAGCATATGCAGGTACAAGGTAAGTATGCTTGATCTCTCGAACAAGGTGAGCATACACAGGTACAAGGTAAGTATGTTTGGTCTCTGGAACAGGGTGAGAATACACAGGTACCAGGTAAGTATGCTTGGTCTCTGGAACAAATTGAGCATACACAGGTACAAGGTAAGTATGCTTGGTCTCTGGGCCCAGGTGAGCATACAAAGGTACATGGTAAGTATGCTTGGTCTCTGGAACCAGGTAAGTACGCTTGGTCTCTGGAGCAAGGTGAGCATACACTGGTACAAGGTAAGTATGCTTGGTCTCTGGAACAGGGTGAGAATACACAGGTATCAAAGTTCAGAATACTTAAGTGGGTTGCAGTAACAAAGTCCAATGGACACTGGTGCTTGAATTGCGAACTAAAGTTTGAGGCTATCACATAATACCTGTTAGGTGCACCAGGCAAAGCTGGTAAGAGGGAAGCAGACTCAGGATTCTCAGCAGGCACAGGATACCCAGTGGGTACAGTTGGTGACACTGTCACAGGATATCAAATAGGTTCAGCTTCAGTAACAAGATGAGCATACACATGTATCAGGGAAGTCTGCTTAGCTTTCAGGAACCAGGTGAGCATACGCAGGTACATGGTAATTGTGCTTCGTCTCTTTAACCAGATGAGCATACATAGGTACATTATAAGTATGCTTGGTCTCTGGAACTAGGTGAGCATACACAGGTACATGGTAAGTATGCTTGGTCTCTGGAATCAGGTGAGCATACACAGGTACATGGTAAATACACAGCATATGCAGGTAAAAGGTAAGCATGCTTGGTCTCTAGAATCAGGTGAGCATACACAGGTACATGGTAAGTATGCTTGGTCTCTGGAACAAGGTGAGCATACGCAGGTACATTGTAAGTATGCTTGGTCTCTGGAACCAGGTGAGCATATGCAGGTACAAGTTTAGCATGCTTTGCCTCTGGACCCAGGTGAGCATACGCAGGTACATGGTAAGTACGCTTGGTCTCTGGAACAAGGTGAGCATACGCAGGTACATAGTAAATATGCTTGGTCTCTGGAACCAGGTGAGCATACGCAGGTACATGGTAATTATGCTTGGTCTCTGGAACCAGGTAAGTACGCTTGGTCTCTGGGACAAGGTAAGCATGCACAGGTACAAGGTAAGTATGCTTGGTCTCCGGACCCAGGTGAGCATACGCAGGTAAAAGGTAAGCATGCTTTGTCTCTGGACCCAGGTGAGCATACGCAGGTACATGGTAAGTATGCTTGGTCTCTGGAACAAGGTGAGCATACGCAGGTACATGGTAAGTACTCTTGGTCTCTGGAAACAGGTGAGCATACACAGGTACCAGGTAAGTACACTTGGTCTCTGGATCCAGGTGAGCATACACAGGTACCAGGTAAGTATGCTTGGTCTCTGGAATCAGGTGAGCATACGCAGGTACATGGTAAGTACGCTTGGTCTCTGGAACAAGGTGAGCATACGCAGCTACATGGTAAGTATGTTTGGTCTCTGGAACCAGGTGAGCATACGCAGGTACAAGTTAAGCATACTTGGTCTCTGGACCCAGGTGAGCATACGCAGGTACATGGTAAGTACAATTGGTCTCTGGAACAAGGTAAGCATACGCAGGTACACGGTAAGTACGCTTGGTCTCTTGAACAAGGTGAGCATACACAGGTACATGGTAAGTACACTTGGTCTCTGAAACCAGGTGAGCATAAGCAGGTATATGGTAAGAACGCTTGGTCTCTGGAACAAGGTGAACATAAGCAGGTACATGGTAAGTATGCTTGGTCTCTGGAACCAGGTGAGCATACACAGGTACAAGTTAAGGACGCTTGGTCTCTGGCCCCAGGTGAGCATACCCAGGTACATGGTAAATACATTTGGTCTCTGGAACAATGTGAGCATACGCAGGTACATGGTAAGTACGCTTGGTCTCTGGAACAAGGTGAGCATACGCAGGTACATGGTAAGTATGCTTGGTCTCTGGACACAGGTGAGCATACACAGGTACATGGTAATTACGCTTGGTCTCTAGAACAAGGTGAGCATATGCAGGTACATGGTAAGTACGCTTGGTCTCTGGAACAAGGTGAGCATACACAGGTACATGGTAAGTGTGCTTGGTCTCTGGAACCAGGTAAGTACGATTGGTCTCTGGAACAAGGTGAGCATACAGAGGTACAAGGTAAGTATGCTTGGTCTCCGGACCCAGGTGAGCATACGCAGGTAAGAGGTAAGCATGCTTGGTCTCTGGACCAAGGTGAGCATATGCAGGTACATGGTAAGTATGCTTGGTCTCTGGAACCAGGTGAGCATACACAGGTACCAGGTAAGTATGCTTGGTCTCTGGAACAAGGTGAGCATACGCAGGTACATGGTAAGTATGCTTGGTCTCTGGAACCAGGTGAGCATACGCAGGTAAAAGGTAAGCATGCTTGGTCTTTGGACCCAGGTGAGCATACACAGGTACATGTTAAGTATGCTTGGTCTCTGGAACAAGGAGAGCATATGCAGGTGCATGGTAAGTATGCTTGGTCTCTGGAACAAGGTGAGCATACGCAGGTACATGGTAAGTATGCTTAGTCTCTGGAACAAGGTGAGCATATGCAGGTACATGGTAAGTTTGCTTGGTCTCTGGAACAAGGTGAGCATACGCAGGTACATGGTAAGTACGCTTGGTGTCTGGAACAAGGTGAGCATACGCAGGTACATGGTAAGTATGCTTGGTCTCTGGAAACAGGTGAGCATACACAGGTACATGGTAAGTACGCTTGGTCTCTGGAACAAGGTGAGCATACACAGGTGCATGGTAAGTATGCTTGGTCTCTGGAACCAGGTAAGTACGCTTGGTCTCTGGAACAAGGTGAGCATACACAGGTACAAGGTAAGTATGCTTGATCTCTGGAACAAGGTGAGCATACACAGGTACAAGGTAAGTATGTTTGGTCTCTGGAACAGGGTGAGAATACACTGGTACCAGGTAAGTATGCTTGGTTTCTGGAACCAGGTGAGCATACGCAGGTACAAGTTAAGCATGCTTGGTCTCTGGAAGCAGGTGAGCATTCGCAGGTACATGGTAATTACGCTTGGTCTCTGGAACCAGGTGAGCAAATGCAGGCACATGGTAAGTACACTTGGTCTCTGGAACAAGGTGAGCATACACAGGTACATGGTAAGTGTGCTTGGTCTCTGGAACCAGGTAAGTACGATTGGTCTCTGGAATAAGGTGAGCATACACAGGTACAAGGTAAGTATGCTTGGTCTCCGGACCCAGGTGAGCATACACAGGTAAAAGGTAAGCATGCTTGGTCTCTGGACCAAGGTGAGCATATGCAGGTACATGGTAAGTATGCTTGGTCTCTGGAACCAGGTGAGCATACACAGGTACCAGATAAGTATGCTTGGTCTCTGGAACAAGGTGAGCATGCGCAGGTACATGGTAAGTATGCTTGGTCTCTGGAACCAGGTGAGCATACGCAGGTAAAAGGTAAGCATGCTTGGTCTTTGGACCCAGGTGAGCATACACAGGTACATGGTAAGTATGCTTGGTCTCTGGAACAAGGAGAGCATATGCAGGTACATGGTAAGTACGCTTGGTCTCTGGAACAAGGTGAGCATACGCAGGTACATGGTAAGTATGCTTGGTCTCTGGAACAAGGTGAGTATATGCAGGTACATGGTAAGTATGCTTGGTCTCTGGAACAAGGTGAGCATACGCAGGTACATGGTAAGTACGCTTGGTGTCTGGAACAAGGTGAGCATACGCAGGTACATGGTAAGTATGCTTGGTCTCTGGAACCAGGTGAGCATACGCAGGTACATGGTAAGTACGCTTGGTCTCTGGAACAAGGTGAGCATACACAGGTGCATGGTAAGTATGCTTGGTCTCTGGAACCAGGTAAGTACGCTTGGTCTCTGGAACAAGGTGAGCATACACAGGTACAAGGTAAGTATGCTTGATCTCTGGAACAAGGTGAGCATACACAGGTACAAGGTAAGTATGTTTGGTCTCTGGAACAGGGTGAGAATACACAGGTACCAGGTAAGTATGCTTGGTCTCTGGAACAAGTTGAGCATACACAGGTACAAGGTAAGTATGCTTGGTCTCTGGGCCCAGGTGAGCATACAAAGGTACATGGTAAGTATGCTTGGTCCCTGGAACCAGGTAAGTACGCTTGGTCTCTGGAACAAGGTGAGCATACACAGGTACAAGGTAAGTATGCTTGGTCTCTGGAACAGGGTGAGAATACACAGGTATCAAAGTTCAGAATACTTAAGTGGGTTGCAGTAACAAAGTCCAATGGACACTGGTGCTGGAATTGCGAACTAAAGTTTGAGGCTATCACATAATACCTGTTAGGTGCACCAGGCAAAGCTGGTAAGAGGGAAGCAGACACAGGATTCTCAGCAGGCACAGGATACCCAGTGGGTACAGTTGGTGACACTGTCACAGGATATCAAATAGGTTCAGCTTCAGTAACAAGATGAGCATACACATGTATCAGGGAAGTCTGCTTAGCTTTCAGGAACCAGGTGAGCATATGCAGGTACATGGTAATTGTGCTTCGTCTCTTTAACCAGGTGAGCATACATAGGTACATGATAAATATGCTTGGTTTCTGGAACTAGGTGAGCATACACAGGTACATGGTAAGTATGCTTGGTCTCTGGAATCAGGAGAGCATACACAGGTACATGGTAAGTACACAGCATATGCAGGTAAAAGGTAAGCATGCTTGGTCTCTAGAATCAGGTGAATACACAGGTACATGGTAAGTATGCTTGGTCTCTGGAACAAGGTGAGCATACGCAGGTACATTGTAAGTATGCTTGGTCTCTGGAACCAGGTGAGCATATGCAGGTACAAGTTAAGCATGCTTTGCCTCTGGACCCAGGTGAGCATATGCAGGTACATGGTAAGTACGCTTGGTCTCTGGAACAAGGTGAGCATACGCAGGTACATAGTAAATATGGTTGGTCTCTGGAACCAGGTGAGCATACGCAGGTACATGGTAAGTATGCTTGGTCTCTGATACCAGGTAAGTACGCTTGGTCTCTGGGACAAGGTAAGCATGCACAGGTACAAGGTAAGTATGCTTGGTCTCTGGACCCAGGTGAGCATACGCAGGTAAAAGGTAAGCATGCTTTGTCTCTGGACCCAGGTGAGCATACGCAGGTACATGGTAAGTATGCTTGGTCTCTGGAACAAGGTGAGCATACGCAGGTACATGGTAAGTACTCTTGGTCTCTGGAACCAGGTGAGCATACACAGGTACCAGGTAAGTAGGGATATAGAGGTGACAAGGGAGACATGCCTCATAAATGTAATTGCACTCATAAACTGACCTGAGTATAAAATTTAACTCAGGTCTAATAACCTTATATGAAGGAAAGTGGTGCAGACCCTTAAAAATGACATAAAAACCAAAAGTAAAGAAAGATAAAGTAGAAACTAAAATAAGTTACTACAAACAAGACAAGACTTTCAGCACAACCTTTTATTATACAAAGGTCAAAAAATGAACCTCATCATATAGATGGTAGACCACAGTTCTTTTCAGATCGTGCATTCACATATCAGACAGGGTATCTGTAAATTCATAGAAAGACAAATGAACCATAAAAGTTCTCAGAAGCAAATATACATTGCAGACCTACATACCAATATACATGGAAAAGTGAAATTGAGCACACATTTCCCAAATTACTAACAAGACAACACCTCCACTAGAGGATAGCTGCGCATTTGGCGCATTAATCGGCCATCATAGTGATCCATGAGGATCTATGTCTGTTAGTGACACTGTATACGTCTTAGTTGATACCAAGAAGGTACACAGCAAATCGATTGCAAAGGTTAACAAATGTACACTAATCAATAGTACATAAATGACCTAATGGTCCGGTATGATAACACAGACTAGGGGGTTGTGTACAACACTTATTTCAGAGGGCACCACTATCTCAAAAATAGTATTAGGTGTCATGAAATATAATTTTGTAACAGGATCTATGTACACACTCCCAAAACAAGTCTTATTGATACCATAACTATAGTGATGACATTAGTAATACATGATACATTGTTATCAAAATAGCAGCAGAGTGAACTAAGTGAGCAGTTCATATACCCCCAGTTAAAGGGACACTGAACCCATTTTTTTTCTTTTGTGATTCAGATAGAGCATGCAATTTTAAGCAACTTTCTAATTTACTCCTATTATAAATTTTTCTTTGCTCTCTTGCTATCTTTATTTGAAAAAGAAGGCATCTAAGCTAAGGAGCCAGAAAAATTTTGGTTTAGAACCATGGAGAGCACTTTTTTATTGGTGGTGTCCAACCAGCAAGGACAACCCAGGTTGTTCACCAAAAATGGGCCGGCATCTAAACTTACATTCTTGATTTTCAAATAAACATACCAAGAGAATAAAGAAAATTTGCTAATAGGAGTAAATTAGAAAGTTGCTTAAAATTGCATGCTCTATCTGAATCACGAAAGAAAAAATTTGGGTTCAGTGTCCCTTTAAGAGCCTGGAGCTATAGCTCATCATGTCGAGTACAATGACTTAAGTTTTATACCTAGGTATAAAATATAAATAAGATGCGCCAAATGAAAATATATTAGTGATGTGGTAAAATAGATAGTATACAAAGTGATAGATGGCGAACTATTGTAAACCACAAGTGAAAACGGGTGATGCTGAGTAAGCCCTAAAAATGATAATTTTTACCACTTTGGCGTGATGAAAGGTATATGCTTCCTAAATATGGAATAATAATAAATGTCACATAAAAGAACTACCTAATTGCAATGTGCATACAAACAATAAGTAATACTAGTATAACTTGAAAAAGAAAATTATATATTGGAAGTCCCTAGTAATCGTGAATATAAGAAAAATAATAATAATAAGTGTCTTTTCTGTGGAGTGAAAAAAACAAATGTGTGTGTGGAACAAAAAAGAAAAATTTGTAAGTCCTTGAAAAAGTGTCAGTATTCCGTGGTACTCTTTCTGCAAATGAGAAGTAGAGTTTCGGTATTTTGTGAGGCAGGTACATGGTAAGTACGCTTGGTCTCTGGAACAAGGTTAGCATACGCAGATACATTGTAAGTATGCTTGGTTTCTGGAACAAGGTGAGCATACACAGGTACATGGTAAGTATGCTTGGTCTCTGGAACCAGGTAAGTATGCTTGGTCTCTGTAACAAGGTTAGCATACACAGGTACAAGGTAAGTATGCTTGGTCTCTGGAACAAGGTGAGCATACACAGGTACAAGGTATGTTTGGTCTCTGGAACAGGGTGAGAATACACAGGTATCAGATAAGTATGCTTTGTCTTTAATAAACCAGGAGCAAGGTAGGAAGGCAATAACTCAGCTCAGAGTGATGGGCTGAGTGAGCTTTTAAAGGAACTCCGACACCTGAGTACTTTAGGACATGGTCCCTTTAAATCCCACCAGCGTGTGGCCGTGCGTGCCTAGGGGAAGTTGCAGCAGGAGCAGAACCAGTTTGGTCTTGGCGTCCCTCCACATGGGACACCGAGACTGAAGTAGTTACTCTCTGCATTTGCCGAGACAGGGAGAGAGCTCCCAGTAATTTCTTCACAGTTATAAGTGCGGATAAGGTCCGCAAGACCTCGCTGAATGCGGAGAGCAATACGCTCTCTATATTCAGCATTGCATCAGCAGCTCACAAGAGCTGCTGGTGCAACACCGCCCCCTGCAGACTTGCTGCCAATCGGCCGCTAGCAGGGAGGTGTCAATCAACCCGATCGTACTCGATTGGGTTGAATTGTGGTGATTCCTGTTTGCCTACTCAGAGCAGGTGGACAGGGTTATGGAGCAGCGGTGTTTAGACCGCTGTTTCATAACTGCTGTTTCTGGCGAGTCTGAAGACTCGCCAGAAACACGGGCCCTCAAGCTCTATACGGAGCTTAATAAATGGGCCTCTTAGTATGTGAACTTGGTTAATACATTTGGGCCTAACTGACCCAATAGTGTGAGTGATTCTTGCCATCTTGAAACTCAGTTAATTTATTACATTTTGTAGGCTGCAATCCAAAACTACTGCACATGACTTTACTTGTACTTTTTTAAGCTGTACAAAAAAATGTATTTCTTACTATTTTTTCATATGTCTCATGCAGTATTATTAAATGTAATATTAAAGGAATTCTTTCATTTCTATAAAATAAAATTTTAAGTTTTTCAATAAATTAATTTTTATATGTTCTGTAACTATTGTTTGCATTAAATGAATGATTCTTTTAATTTTTAAAATTATTTAATATAAGTTTTGGGTTAAAATTTGTTGCATATTCTGGCATCCATTGAAAATAATATATTTATCCAAAATCAATGAGCAAATGAATACATTTAAGATGAAAAGAATGATTGAAAATTAACTAAATTAATATTTCAGATGAGACACATTTTTTGATGGTTCACATGTCTGTAATTTACCATTTTAACCCCTTAAGTACCGGGAATTTTAGAGAAAAACTTGCCCACAGTACCAGAGAATTTTTAGCATTTATGCTATCACTCCTTTTGAACAGAAACAGGTCCTTCTTCTTTTTTTTTTTTTTTTTTTTTAAATGTACCTATTATAACTATATTATTTTTTCAGTAGACAACCCAAGGTATTGATTCAGGCTTATTTTGGTATATTTCAAGCCACCATTTCGCCACCAAATTCATATTAAAATAATTGTTAACTTTTTTTACAAACTTTGGGGTTCTCATTAAATTATTTACACACAACTATTGCATTCATAAAACAAATGGTTGTAAAAGCTTCTCTGGGGTCCCCTTTCTACAGAAACAGCAGACATGCATGGCTTTGTCATTTTTTTGGAAATTATAAGGCTGCTAATTGCAGCTGTGCAGCACACTACTGAAATTCCCGGTAGTGAAGGGTTTAATCAGGTAGCTTGTATGGTTAATTTTAGCTGTAGTGTAGAAATTACCCTCCCACTTGACACCTCCCATCCCCTGATCCTATCTGGACACTCCCAAACAGCTATCTTCCCTCCCTTACCCCTTCTGGTCACCACGATCTTAAATACTGGCAGACTGTTTTTTTTTTTTGTTTGTTTAGTGTGTGTATGGAACCCTTCTCACCCATCCACCTCCATAATCCCCCCAACAGCTCTCTATCCCTGCCTGCCAAGAGAAGAGAAGGTTGGACGTAGCTTCTTTGTCAACATAATAGATTTGTCCTGTAGAAACAGAAGAAAGAGGCACCACACAGAATAATATTGTCTGCAAAGCAAGCCAAAAATACAGAGATAAAACCCCCCTAAAGGTGGCTTCTCACAAGAGCAGCGGCACAACCGGAGTGCCAAGCTGAGCGGTTCAGGACCAACAGAGTCGCCCGATAGACTCAAGACACACGCTAAACGTCAGATGTCAGGTCAAGTGGTGTGGGGAGACCAATCTCAGCAGCAGATTATCTCAATTGAAGGCCTATTACCAAACATCTACAGGAAAGTATAACAGGAGGGCGACACAACGGAGCCAAGGCGATCAATGAGTTAGGACCAAAGGATCGCACAAAAGAAAAAAGTGTACAGGGCAAGCAAAATATAAAGTGAAGACTTTAATTGAGTACACTAAAAACACAGCAACGCATTTCTCAGCAAAACATATGCTGTTTCATCAGGCTGTCAACAAATTCTTTGTCAACATGGTGTACTAGCCAAAGTACCCTGTGACATGGTAGCTACGTCTAATTGGCGGAAGGGGTTAATGTAATATGGTTTTTCCAAGTGGTGTGTTTGTGTCACAAATTGTTTCTATTCAGTAAAGGTAGGTTTAGAAAATGTATTTCAAAACACAACCACATTTTTATCAGTGGGGCTTATAGAACCCAACAGACAATGGGGTCTATCTATCAAGCTGTCAACCGCAAATACGCCGGAATTCGGCAGCGTAATTGTTGCAAGCTTGATCCGATCTAGTTATCAAAGCCTACAGACCGACAAAAGTTGAAATTACGTAACATACGATCCGCCGGTCTCAATCTGACGCAGATCGATGCTTACGTCATTACAGATGTTCCGAATACACATTCGGCTCTATTTGACAATTTTTCCCAGTTATCAAACTTTTAACAGATACACTTGTGGCTATTCTGACGCAGCGTACCTGATTTTCAATCTGCCACCCTTGAGGCCGTGGATGCCATAGAAATTAATGGAAGTCTGAAAGCACCGAAAGCTTATGTTCGATGCTGCCAGATATCCCATTGATTTCTATGGTTGAAAACAAGTTACGTTTACACCTAATACCCTAACATAAACCCTGAGTCTAAACACCCCTAATCTGCTTCCCCAACATCGCCGCAACCTAAATAAAGTTATTAACCCCTATTCCGCTGCTCCCCAACACCACCACCACTAAAATAAACGTATTAACCCTTAAACCTATGGCCTCTCACATCACTACCACTAACTAAATAAAAATTGCAACATCCCTATCTTCAAATAAATTTATACTTACCTGTACAATTAAAAGAAACTATATTAAACTATTAATTAACCTACACTAACTATTATCCTACAATTAAATTAAACTACCAATTAAAATAAATAAATTACATATTAAAAAAACCTAACCCTACTCAAATTAATTAAATATACTATTAAACATTATTAAAAGTACTAAATTACAGGAAAAAAAACACTAAGTTACAAAAAAAAACACACTAAATTACGAAAAATAAAAACCACATTATCAAAAATAAAAAAGAATTACACCTAATCTAGTAGCCCTATCAAAATAAAAAAGCCTCCCCCCAAAATAAAAAAAAGCCCTAGCCTACAATAAACTACCAATGGCCCTTAAAAGGACCTTTTGTGGGCATTGCCCCTAATAAATCAGCTCTTTTACCTGTAAAAAAAAAATACAAACACCCCAAACAGTAAAACCCACCACCCAACCAACTAAACCCTCCAAATAAAAACCTATCTAAAATAACCTGAAAAGGGCATTTGTATGGGCATTGCCCTTAAAAGGGCATTTAGCTCTTTTGGCTGATAGGAACAGCCAATAGGATTTTAGAAGCTCTAATCCTATTGGATGATTGAAATCTTTCAGCCGATAGGAATGCAAGGGACGCCATCTTGGACGGCATCACTTGCACTGAAGTTCCAGTTTACGCTGGCGACCGTATGAAGAGGATGCTCTGCGCCAGATGTCTTCAGGATGGACCCGCTCCTCGCCGGATGGATGAGGATAGAAATTGCCATCTGGATAAAGAATTCTTGCCGCTTGGATACGGACTTCATCGTTTGGATGAAGATCGAAGAGGCCGTCTGGATGAAGATTTCTTGCCGGCTGGATGCATCCTTCAAGCGGGACTTCAATAACTGTAAGAGGATTGTCGGGGGTTAGTGTTAGGTTTATTTAAGGGTTTTTTGGGTGGGTTTTATTTTTAGATTAGGGTCTGGGCATGTAAAAGAGCGAAATGCCTTAAGGGCAATGCCCATACAAATGCCCTTTTCAGGGCAATGGGGAGCTTAGGTTTTACTGTTGGGGGTGTTTATATTTTTTTTTACAGGTAAAAGAGCTGATTTCTTTGGGGCAATGCCCCACAAAATGTCCTTTTAAGGGCCATTGGTGGTTTATTGTAAGCTAGGTTTTTTTTATTTTGGGTGTAATTCTTTTTTATTTTTGATAATGTGTTTTTTTATTTTTCATAACTTAGTGGGGTTTTTTTCCTGTAATTTAGTACTTTTAATAATGTTTAAGTATATTTAAATAATTTGAGTAGGGTTGGGTTTTTTAATATGTAATTTATTTAATTTAATTGGTAGTTTAATTTAATTGTAGGATAATAGTTAGGGTAGGTTTATTAATAGTTTAATATAGTTTATTATAATTCTACAGATAAGTTTAAATTTATTTGAAGATAGGGATGTTGTAATTTTAATTTAAAGTTAGCGGGTTGTTAGGTTTAGGGGTTAATAGCTTAGTTTATTTTTTGGCGATGTGGGTGGCTGACAGTTTAGGGGTTATTAGGTTTAGTTAGTGATAGTGATGTGGGAGGCCAGAGGTTTAGGGGTTAATAGCTTTATTTAGGTTGCAGCGAGATAGGTGTTAATAACTTTATTTAGGTTTCGGCGGGGTCGGGGAGAGGCGCGATACGTGTTAAAATCTTAATTTAGCTTGCGGCGGGGTCAGGGAGTGGTGGGATAGGGGTTAAATATTTTAGTATAGTGGCAGTGTTTAGTGACAGGGTATAAATAAAGTTTGAAAAAAGCCGAATAAACACAAGATCGATGACTGCTAGTTAACAACAGTCCGATGCTTATCGCCCCGTACTTGGTGCGCGTCTTTTTGCCTGCTTTTTTCATATCTAAGGAGAGCGTATTGAGAAACGTGGCCGCGATGTTAGGCTATGTTAGGAGAGCGTATTGATGCTGGCGAATGCAACACAGTTGACGGCTTGATAGATATCCCCCAATGACTAAAATATTTCTGATTTCCAATTCCAGTTGTTTGAGAGTAACCATAGACTTAAATATAATGACACATAAATGGTAGAAGTATCCATTATTCCGCTCTTTCTGAGGGGAAGTGGGAGGGAAAATGGAAATAGTAGTTTAAATCAAGCTTCCTTTAGATCCCTTGTTATTTACAGTAACAGGTAAGTCAAAATGTTTTTTTTTTTTATTTTAAACAACTTTCCAGTTTACTTTTATTACATAATTTGCTTTGTTCTTTTGGTATCATTTGTTGAAAATCATACCTAGGTAGCCTTAAGAGTAGTAATGCACTACTTGGAACTATCTGCGGAATGGTGGCTGAACATACATGCCTCTTGTCATTGGCTCACCTCATGCGTTCATTTAGCTTACTGTAGTGCATTGTTGCGCCTTCAACAACGAATACCAAGAAAATAAAGCAAAATTGAGAACAGGAGTAAATTGAAAAGGTTTTTAAAATTGTTTTTTATACACGGATGATGTAGAAACATTTTGGGTTACTTGCACCTTTAACACATTTCTACACATTTACTGCAAATTATGTTGTAGATTATTTCAAATTATGGCAAACGATGACAATTCTCCTATCCCAAAATAGTGAAAACAATCCACTTTGTCCCCTATAACTGAGTGACATCAACAAGCGTCATTATCGCTTTCTTCAGAAAAATAAAAATGTTTTTAATCCTATTCCAGAGTATCATGATGCCATATTCCTCTAGAGTAGATGATTTCTGTCTAACTATACAGGGTCATTGTTTATTTTTGTTCATCTAATTTAATTATTAGCACTTGAGTTGTGTCTTTTATTTCTTAAAGGGACACTCAAGTTAAAATTAAACTTTCATGATTCAGATAGAGCAGCAAACAACTTTACAATTTACTTCCATTAACAAAATGTGCACAGTCTTTTTATATTTATACTTTTTGAGTCACCAGCCCCTACTGAGCATGTGCAAGAATGCTCAGAATATATGTATATGCATTTGTGATTGGCTGATGGCTGCACATGATACAGGAGTAGTGGAAATAGACATAACTTTGAACTTGGTCAGAAAAAAAAAATCATTTGAAGTTCAGACTTAGGGGTAGATTTATCATAGTGCGTGTGGACATGATACAATGTAGCATATCATGTCCGCTGCACATCGATAAATGCCGACAGCATACGCTGTCAGCATTTATTATTGCACCAGCAGTTCTTGTGAACTGCTGGTACAATTCCGCCCCCTGCAGATTTGCGGCCAATCAGCCGGTAGCAGGGGGTGTCAATTAACCCGGGGGTGTAAAATCAACCTGATCGTATTCATATTCTTTAGACCACTGCTTCATAACTTCCGTTTCCGTCGAGCCTGAAGGGCCAATTTATGAAAGTGCCAACGGACATGATCCTCTTTAGCAATCATGTCGCCCGCACATCGATAAATGCATACGCTGTCGGCATTTATCATTGCACAAGCAGTTTACTAGAAATCCCCCTGCAGATTTGCGGCCAATCGGCTGCTAGCAGGGGTGTCAATCAACTGCTGTCCACTGCCTTAAGACCGCTGTTTCTTAACTCCTGTTTCCGGCGAGCCTGAAGGCGCAAGCAGAAACAGGTGTATACGGCCCCATTCGGGCCGTGATAAATCAGCCTCTAAGAGTTATTGGGGCCTATCTATCAAGCTCCAAATGGAGCGTGATGCCCCGTGTTTCTGGCGAGCCTGCAGGCTCACCAGAAACAGCAGATATGAAGCAGCGGTCACAAAGACCACTGCTCCATAACCTGTCCGCCTGCTCTGAGCAGGCGGACAGACATCGCCGGAATTCAACCCGATCGAGTCCGATTGGGTTGGAATTCAACCCGATTGTGTCCGATTGAGTTGATTGACAGCCCCCTGCTGGCGGCCCATTGGTCATGAATCTGCAGGGGGTGGCGTTCCACCAGCAGCTCTTGTGAGCTGCTGGTGCAATGCTGAATACGGATAGCATATTGATCTCTGTATTCAGCGAGGTCTGGCGGACCTAATCCGCACTGTCGGATCAGGTCCGCCAGACTTTGTTAAATAGAGGCCATAGTATTGTCTTTTTATCATGAATGTGTTGATTATGCAAATATACTGATTTACTGGTCATTTAATATAACAGCATGGTAAAGATAGTATAATTATGTTAATTTGAATATATATTGAGATCTTTCGGAGGATTTGTTTTTTTGTATGAATTTAAAACCCTCAATAAACATAAAAAATAAAAGTGTTTTCATACATTATTGTTCTGTTACATTTTAAATGGTTTAATGAACATCTCTTAAAAAATGAATCTAGTTAAAGGGACAGTATACTATAAAATTATTTTTCCCTTAATGTCTTTCCAATTACTTTTTTAACAGCTGCAGAGTATAAGATGTATGAGATTTACTTTTTTTAAGGCTTATTTGTGTATATGAATTAGCTGATTTTGGGGCATATTTATCAAGCTGCGTATGGAGCTTGATGCCCCGTGTTTCTGGCGAGTCTGCAAGCTCGCCAGAAACAGTAGTTATGAAGCAGCGGTCACAAAGACCGCTGCTCCATAACCTGTCCGCCTGCTCTGAGCAGGCGGACAGACATCGCCGGAAATCAACCCGATCGAGTACGATCGGGTTGATTAACACCCCCCTGCTAGCGGCCGATTGGCCGTGAGTCTGCAGGGGGCGGGGTTGCACCAGCAGCTCTTGTGAACTGCTGGTGCAATGCTGAATACGGCGAGCGTATTGCTCTCCGTATTCAGCGAGGTCTGGCGGACCTGATCCGCATTGTCGGATCAGGTCTGCCAGACTTTCATAAATAGGGGCCTTTGTGTTTTGAAGCCACAACCTAATAAAATGGGTTGAGCTTGTAGATATAATCAGATCTCATTACTTTATCACTTTGTGTACATATACATGTGTCTGTATCGTATATCTGTAGGTATAATCAGATCTCATTACTGTATCACATGTGTACATATACATGTGTCTTTATCTTATATCTGTAGGTATAATCAGATCTCATTACTGTATCACACTGTGTACATATACATGTGTCTGTATCGTATATCTGTAGGTATAATCAGATATCATTACTTTATCACACTGTGTACATATACATGTGTCTTTATCTTATATCTGTAGGTATAATCAGATCTCATTATATTATCACATTGTGTACATATACATGTGTCTTTATCTTATATCTGTAGGTATAATCAGATCTCATTACTTTATCACACTGTGTACATATACATGTCTCTATCTTATATCTGTAGGTATAATCAGATCTCATTACTGTATCACATGTGTACATATACATGTGTCTTTATCTTATATCTGTAGGTATAATCAGATATCATTACTTTATCACACTGTGTACATATACATGTGTCTTTATCTTATATCTGTAGGTATAATCAGATCTCATTACATTATCACATTGTGTACATATACATGTGTCTTTAACTTATATCTGTAGGTATAATCAGATCTCATTACTGTATCACATTGTGTACATATACATGTGTCTTTATCTTATATCTGTAGGTATAATCAGATATCATCACTTTATCACACTGTGTACATATACATGTGTCTTTATCTTATATCTGTAGGTATAATCAGATCTCATTACTTTATCACACTGTGTACATATACATGTGTCTTTATCTTATATCTGTAGGTATAATCAGATCTCATTACATTATC
This sequence comes from Bombina bombina, assembly GCF_027579735.1. Taxonomy (NCBI): domain Eukaryota; kingdom Metazoa; phylum Chordata; class Amphibia; order Anura; family Bombinatoridae; genus Bombina; species Bombina bombina. The sequence continues at coordinate 232,023,072 of NC_069505.1, read as the reverse complement.
ACATTGTGTACATATACATGTGTCTTTAACTTATATCTGTAGGTATAATCAGATCTCATTACTGTATCACATTGTGTACATATACATGTGTCTTTATCTTATATCTGTAGGTATAATCAGATATCATTACTTTATCACACTGTGTACATATACATGTGTCTTTATCTTATATCTGTAGGTATAATAAGATCTCATTACTGTATCACACTGTGTACATATACATGTGTCTATCTTATATCTGTAGGTATAATCAGATCTCATTACTTTATCACATTGTGTACATATACATATGTCTTTATCTTATATCTCTAGGTATAATTAGATCTCATTACTGTATCAAACTGTGTACATATACATGTGTCTATCTTATATCTGTAGGTATAATCAGATCACTTTACTTTATCACATTGTGTACATATACATATGTCTTTATCTTATATCTGTAGGTATAATCAGATCTCATTACTTTATTACACTGTGTACATATACATGTGTCTTTATCTTATATCTGAATGCATAATTAGATGTCATTACTGTATCACATGTGTAGATATACATGTGTCTTTATCTTATATCTGTAGGTATAATCAGATCTCATTACTGTATCACACGGTGTACATATACATGTGTCTGTATCGTATATCTGTAGGTATAATCAGATATCATTACTTTATCACACTGTGTACATATACATGTGTCTTTATCTTATATCTGTAGGTATAATCAGATCTCATTACATTATCACATTGTGTACATATACATGTGTCTTTATCTTATATCTGTAGGTATAATCAAATCTCATTACTGTATCACACGGTGTACATATACATGTGTCTGTATCATATACATGTGTCTATCTTATATCTGTAGGTATAATCAGATCTCATTACTTTATCACATTGTGTACATATACATGTGTCTATCTTATGTGTAGGTATAATCATATCTCATTACTTTATCACACTGTCTACATATACAGTACATGTGTCTTTATCTTATATCTGTAGGTATAATCAGATCTCATTACTATATCATACTGTGTACATATACCTAACCAAAAGAGAGGGAGAGACCTCTCTAAAAGACTGCACATACAGCACTCTGTGCCTGGACTTATAGTGGAGAAATTGGGAGTTTAAAATATAACTTTTATTAAGTACATTAAAATTGAACACTCAATTAAAAACAACCTGGGAGTAGTAGGCCTATTCCTTAATCTTCTGTAAGCCTTTGATATATTTTAAGTGCTTAGAAGGAAATTGTGTAAGCAGGAAGTTATAAGTGAGACCACTCTGTTCAGTAATTTAACTGGTAATAAAGGGTTAATATTTTTGTGTCAAATGCACATCTATCTTGATATCTGAATAGGCTAATGTTCTGTCCTTGTTCAGTAATTTAACTGGTAATAAAGTGTTAATATTTTTGTGTCAAATAAACATCTATCTAGATATCTGAATAGGCTAATGTTCTGTCCTTGTTCAGTAATTTAACTGGTAATAAAGGGTTAATATTTTTGTGTCAAATGCACATCTATCTAGATATCTGAATAGGCTAATGTTCTGTCCTTGTTCAGTAATTTAACTGGTAATAAAGGGTTAATATTTTTGTGTCAAATGCACATCTATCTAGATATCTGAATAGGCTAATGTTCTGTCCTTGGATGTTGGAATTAGGTTCAATGCTTGTGGCGCTCAGTGAACTCAGAAATAGACATAAAAATTATGTTAGATGTTTCACTTTATTAATAAATGCAACTCCAGTTTTGTCTTCTACTTGAGTATAGGTAGTTTGAGATTTTCAGAAGGATCAGATTACACGTGACGGTTTGTGAATCTAGTTATTCTGGTTGTATTTTGGAATTCAAATGTATATTATAGATCTCCTTGAGTCAACTCTTTTCCACTGTATATTGATTTATCATCAAAATAAATTATTTAAAATCTCTGTGTGGTCCAGTTGATTTATTTGCATGCAAAGTATTAACAAAGTAGTATAATCTTGATTTATTTCTGTTTAATAACTTGTCATTCGTCTAAAATACCAATGATCCTATACCTAGCGTTAAGGTTATTACCATATTATCTAAGCACCACATTCACATATGGAATACTTGTTGGATTATGTTATTTTGAAATAGGGGGTATATGTACTCCTTCTATTAAATTCAATCCTAATGGTAATAATGTGCACTTATAAGTAGCTAAGTGTAATATAGTTCTTACACTTAATGACTCAGCCAGTATAAGTGTGCTGTATATTAGTAACTATTGAGATAATAAGATGCACAAATGTTACATATGAATTTCAGTTTGATTGTTTCTACATATAGAGGTGGCCGCAATAATTGAGTATTTAAATTACATAAAAGAGGAACTAACTTTACTTGTTAGTGTGTAACCGCACTATTATGCAGCTATGACGGTATTATACTTGGCTTGCCCCTCTTACTGCGATATTCTATATATCTTGTGTTCTCTCTTATAGTTATTGGGTCTCTCGTGTGATTCAGTGTCACGCTAAGATTGCTGTATCATGATTGGTGTAAAATACTTAGGAACCGGATACTATTTTCTAGAGTTAATTTATCACAAGCTAACAGTTAAATTAGTTCTAGTTAGTTAGGTAGATTTTAGTTTTCGCATATATGCACCCTTAACTGAACTGGTATGATTTTGGTATTATTGAAGTAATAGCTAGAAGGTTTGAGTTATCTAAATACAGCAGCAAACGTTAGATAGTTCACCGGTAAAATAAATTCTCTGACTGTTAGTACAACTGAGCTTGAAAATACCCCCAGTGCGATATCCTAAGGTTGCCACCTAGTAAGTAGCCTAGTGCAAGTAACCCCTTGTTAAATCATATAGTCATATGGTCGAAGTTATAACCTTAATAAAGAAGCCTAATTGTGACTGTTAGTCATACATTAGTACTAGATACGTGATTTTAAATTCTACCCCGCCTAAACAGGCCAACAACTCCAGGTAATTTTAAAAAATTAATAGAGCTCCCATACGCTCTATAACCCCCTGACCGGTTTCGCCCGTATCGGGCTCTTTCAAAGGCGGCGAGCCGCCGGAAGTTTCAAGGTATAAACGGGTTGAGGACCCGGTCCCAATGTGGACTCCAATTTTGATTGGACAATCTGGCTGTCAATCACGATGGTTAGCCAATCAGCGATCTCCTATGTTAAAGATAGTGATTAGAGCTCAGCCATCGCGAGCCTCCGTTGGGTACTAACCATTTCATATTAAAGGTATAGAAGAGAACAAATAATAATTGCAGAAATTATGAATTTGATCTTACATTATTTGTCCAGTATTAATATTAAAGTTTAATGCTTATTTGTTCTCTTAGGCTTAATTTGAATTTTGTGTCTTTAGTTGACGTAAATGAGCCTCAAGTTATTGCCTTATGATGAGCTGGGCATTGGAAGAGACAGAAACAAAATGTATAGCCAACAAGTTTTAATTTTCTACAATATAATCATATTCTTTGTTGTTGCATATTTTGATGGAATAAACAATCTCTTACTAGTGTTATATTTATTCTTTTTTTATTCTATATTTTGTATAGTTTTTATGGTTTTTGTACCCTTTTCCTTTATGTTTTGTGTGTTCATTTTAAAGATGTTAAGATTAACTTTATACAGAGACATACTTACGTTGCCAAAAATTAACAGTATACTTTGTATTGACAGACTGGATCTTTTTTGATGTTTACAATATTGTAAAGTCTCAAACTACTATTTGCCTTTATTAATATGAGGTGTTTGGATTTAGATTTGTAATAATTGTTCAACTAATTTGAACCCTCCTTATTTGTAGGTGTGGATTTATTCATATTTTTATTTTATTTTTATTTTTAATTAAAATCAGCCAAATGATACATTCATGTCGTGTTAGGTGCTACATTCATTGTGATGACAAACAAGGAAAAGTGATGAGAATCAAAACTGTGTATCCAGAAGTTATATATGTTGAAAATCTAAGTGTGATTGAAGGGGAGAAAAAGGAGACAAGTGGGGTCAATAAAGTGTAAATGTAGTGAAGACAGAACTAAAATTAAATTGGATACAATATCTAAGTGTGGTGTCCTTATGTGACTGTATGTGGCAGTGCCTAGCTAATAAAGGGAGATACTATTAAAGGGCTGATGTTGTGAAACTTATGCATTGTGCCAAATATTTTCTGACATACATCCTATCAAATGATAAAAATTGGTATAAAAATCAAATTTATACGTGTATATTAATATTGTTCCACCATTGAAACTTATGTTCTTTCTCAAACTGTCACATTAGTACTTGTGTTAGAGTGAATTGGTTTTAAGTTGTCATTACTAGGGTTTTTGTCTCCATGTATTTTGTAAAGGATCTTACTTAAATTGTTCCATCTCTTCTAACTTTTAAGATGTACATAGAAATTATTTTTTTCGTTCATACCATGTGGTTGAACACTGTTAAGAAGGTAGATCCATCTACTTTCTCTTTTTAATAATTTTGTTTCAAGGTTTCCTCCTCTAATACCCAGCCTAATTCTTTCTATACCTTTACATTGTAGTTCTTCAGCATTGGCTTTGTGGTATTGGAGGAAATGATGTGCGACACTTGTTAGAGTTTTATCATCTTTTTTATCTTTCTCAGCGTTTCTGATGTTACATAGATGTTCCATAATTCTTACTCTTAGTTTCCGTGTCGTCATCCCTATGTAAAATTTTTCGCATTTACATATGAGTAAGTATATTACTCCTTCCGTTTGGCAACAGATATAATCTCTGATGGCATGTTTGTTTTTAAATCGATCTATTACATGATCAGATTTGATTACATATTTGCATGTACTACAGTTGCCACATTTATGTGATCCTGGTGCCAATGCTGTTTTGGTTTTGTGCCTCTGTAGATGGCTGCTTGTTATCATATCCTTGATGTTGCGTGTACGTTTATATGAAATGGAGGGTCTAGTTCCTATAATATTTTTTAATGTAGGATCAGATTTCAGAATGTACCAATATTTATTCAAGATTTCATTAACCATTTTACTTTGGGAGTTGTATGTTGTTATTAGTCTTGGAATGTCACTTCCAGGTCTGTATTTTTTCTTTAAAAGTTCTTGTCTGTTAGTTTCTTCCGCTCTATATTTTGCTTTTTTAATTGTTCTCTTGCTATAGCCTCTCTCCAATAGCCTACTTTCCCATTCTTGGAAAGAACCAGTCTGTCAATACAAAGTATACTGTTAATTTTTGGCAACATAAGTATGTCTCTGTATAAAGTTAATCTTAACATCTTTAAAATGAACACACAAAACATAAAGGAAAATTGTTCAAAAACCATAAAAACTATACAAAATATAGAATAAAAAAAGAATAAATATAACACTAGTAGGAGATTGTTTATTCCATCAAAATATGCAACAACAAAGAATATGATTATATTGTAGAAAATTAAAACTTGTTGGCTATACATTTTGTTTCTGTCTCTTCCAATGCCCAGCTCATCATAAGGCAATAACTTGAGCCTCATTTACGTCAACTAAAGACACAAAATTCAAATTAAGCCTAAGAGAACAAATAAGCATTAAACTTTAATATTAATACTGGACAAATAATGTAAGATCAAATTCATAATTTCTGCAATTATTATTTGTTCTCTTCTATACCTTTAATATGAAATGGTTAGTACCCAACGGAGGCTCGCGATGGCTGAGCTCTAATCACTATCTTTAACATAGGAGATCGCTGATTGGCTAACCATCGTGATTGACAGCCAGATTGTCCAATCAAAATTGGAGTCCACATTGGGACCGGGTCCTCAACCCGTTTATACCTTGAAACTTCCGGCGGCTCGCCGCCTTTGAAAAAGCCCGATACGGGCGAAACCGGTCAGGGGGTGATAGAGCGTATGGGAGCTCTATTAATTTTTTAAAATTACCTGGAGTTGTTGGCCTGTTTCTAGTACTAATGTATGACTAACAGTCACAATTAGGCTTCTTTATTAAGTTATAACTTCGACCATATGACTATATGATTTAACAAGGGGTTACTTGCACTAGGCTACTTACTAGGTGGCAACCTTAGGATATCGCACTGGGGGTATTTTCAAGCTCAGTTGTACTCACAGTCAGAGAATCTATTTTACCGGTGAACTATCTAATGTTTGCTGTTAAGGGTGCATATATGCGAAAACTAAAATCTACCTAACTAACTAGAACTAATTTAACTGTTGGCTTGTGATAAATTAACTCTAGAAAATAGTATCCGGTTCCTAAGTATTTTACACCAATCATGATACAGCAATCTTAGCGTGACACTGAATCACACGAGAGACCCAATAACTATAAGAGAGAACACAAGATATATAGAATATCGCAGTAAGAGGGGCAAGCCAAGTATAATACCGTCATAGCTGCATAATAGTGCGGTTACACACTAACAAGTAAAGTTAGTTCCTCTTTTATGTAATTTAAATACTCAATTATTGCGGCCACCTCTATATGTAGAAACAATCAAACTGAAATTCATATGTAACATTTGTGCATCTTATTATCTCAATAGTTACTAATATACAGCACACTTATACTGGCTGAGTCATTAAGTGTAAGAACTATATTACACTTAGCTACTTATAAGTGCACATTATTACCATTAGGATTGGATTTAATAGAAGGAGTACATATACCCCCTATTTCAAAATAACATAATCCAACAAGTATTTCATATGTGAATGTGGTGCTTAGATAATATGGTAATAACCTTAACGCTAGGTATAGGATCATTGGTATTTTAGACGAATGACAAGTTACTAAACAGAAATAAATCAAGATTATACTACTTTGTTAATACTTTGCATGCAAATAAATCAACTGGACCACACAAAGATTTTAAATAATTTATTTTGATGATAAATCAATATACAGTGGAAAAGAGTTGACTCAAGGAGATCTATAATATACATTTGAATTCCAAAATACAACCAGAATAACCAGATTCACAAACCGTCACGTGTAATCTGATCATTCTGAAATTCTCAAACTACCTATACTCAAGTAGAAGACAAAACTGGAATTGCATTTATTAATAAAGTGAAACATCTAACACAATTTTTATGTCTATTTCTGAGTTCACTGAGCGCCACAAGCATTGAACCTAATTCCAACATCCAAGGACAGAACATTAGCCTATTCAGATATCTAGATAGATGTGCATTTGACACAAAAATATTAACCCTTTATTACCAGTTAAATTACTGAACAAGGACAGAACATTAGCCTATTCAGATATCAAGATAGATGTGCATTTGACACAAAAATATTAACCCTTTATTACCAGTTATATTACTGAACAGAGTGGTCTCACTTATAACTTCCTGCCTACACAATTTCCTTCTAAGCACTTAAAATATATCAAAGGCTTACAGAAGATTAAGGAATAGGCCTACTACTCCCAGGTTGTTTTTAATTGAGTGTTCAATTTTAATGTACTTAATAAAAGTTATATTTTAAACTCCCAATTTCTCCACTATAAGTTCAGGCACAGAGTGCTGTATGTGCAGTCTTTTAGAGAGGTCTCTCCCTCTCTTTTGGTTCAGTATATTATACAACTGCACAGCACCACCTTTTCTGCTACTATAAGCACAGAAACATTAATTTAGTGTTTGCTACTCACTGCAATTATAGAAAAGGCTGCCGTTTTGGTGCCACTGTATATCAGTTTTGGTAAAAACTGTGTACATATACCTGTCTTTATCTTATATCTGTAGGTATAATAAGAGATGACTGCGTTCTGTATAGAAACAAAAAAAGAAGAGGCGCTCTGGTGCAGATGATCCTTGGCTACAAATGATTCTAAACTAACAGTTCAGAGTAATACTCACAAAGATGTTTGCACATGCAGTGCAATAACAGGTGAGCCGAAGCTTCAGAGCCGCTCGGCTGACTCGCTAGAGGGTGAAATCAGCTGTTCACTGGGTAATCACTTCACCAACGATGTGGGGAAAAAGATACCTATGACATAAAATATAGATACCGCCCTTGGTGCAGATTATCCCAGGCACAGAATACACATAAAACAGATGTCGAGAAGTTATACTCACAAACGGAGTTGCACAAGCAGTGCAATATCAGGCGTGCCGAATCTTAAAGAGCCGTTCGGCTGACTCCCTGAGGCCTGTACAGCTGCTCCTGGATCGTTGGAGGAGTGGTGGAAAATAAAGGTGGATATGCCGGTAGAGGTTAATCCAAGCAAGGGATCAATAAGGCAAATAGAACAATTCACCAGCAAGGTAGACAAAATAAAAGTATTTATTAAAAATATAAAAATTACTTAGCAACGCGTTTCTCGGCTAACATGCCGTTTCATCAGGCTACATAATTCTAAGAGCTACCTTGCTGACTTAAAAGGACTGACAGGACCAATCAAAACCCTGAAAATTCACACACCTCCCTTGCTCAGGTGTACTATCTGATTACAGGGTGTCGCCCTGAGATACATAGCGCTTTTGTTAAAAATGAATACAATTTATACAAACTTCAAAAAAATCTTTCTATATATACAAGGGCAATTTAACATGAATTGATAGCAAGTTTTAATCTCAATAATTGTAACAATAATATTTAGATATTTCAGTCTTACAAACAATATAACAATCTAAAAGAAATACGATATAATAATCAAATATTTATAAATATAATAGATGAATTCTCAGTAATAAATTTATAATAAACATATAAATCATATAATAACAAATTATATATAAATACAAGAATAAATACTAAAAAAATATATAATTACTAAAAATATATATAAAGCCATATAATCGATCATATTACTACATCTAATGGTCGGATTAGAACTCACGACCTAGTGGCTGGGAAACCATCAACCCAGCCACTAGGCTATAAGCGGGCTTCTGATGCAAGTGTTCATAGTGTACTGAATGTATCTTGACAATGCTGTGACTGGTGCAAGTGGTGCATTATACAAAATAAACGTGTGTGTGAAAAAAGGTGTATAAATGTGATGTACTTGTGCCTAACAGATAGTGGTATTTACCTTTATAGTGATGTACATATAAGGGAAGCAATGATGTACCATTATGTGATGGATTGCTATGTGTGGCCATAGCAGATATATGTGACGTGTTAGTTAACATACTAGTGTGATGGCTAAAAATAAAATAAGAATTGACTAAAAGCCAATATTGGAAGGGGATACTAGTAATTATTATAGTGCTAATATGTTAATAATTTGCTAAAAAGATATTATGAATGATTATTAAGAATACTTGGTGTATTCATATGACATATTTACTATGTTAATGTATTCTTAATGTAACAGTATTAAGCCACTATATATAATGTGATATATATTAGTATTAAACATTGACTAGATTGGATCTCCCGACCTCATAGTATAAATATCTAACAAGCTAACCGCTAGGCCATAACTGCCTGTGTGCAAAGAGTGGTCAAATAGTTAAAATACTAATGTGGTGCCTAAATATAAATATTGACTGATAGCCAATATCATAAATAATATTGATTATTAAAGTGCTAATGTTTTAAAAGATTTTTAACTAAAAAGATATTGTGGGTGAATATTAAGAATGCTCCGTTTACTCGTGTGACATGTTTGATATGCTAAATATATTCCTGATATAGCAAAATTGTGCGTCTATATTGTTAATTTAAAAAATAAAAAATTAAAAAAAAAAAAAAAAAAAAATTTAAATAAAATTTAGTATAAATTAATACTAATAAACAATAATGGCCAGATTTGAACTCCTGACCTAATAATATAAAGACTATCAACCTAACCACTAGGCCACAACTGCATGTGTACCAAAATTGGTCGAATTTTCTTATAATCAGCTGTATATGGTCTATTAAGATTATTCATATGCTAATTCAATACTATACTAATACATAAGATAGGGGTAATTTTGATAGGCAGAGAGAGATTATATAACAGCTTTATACTTTTAGTTAATAAATATAATCTAGAGGGCTGCCAAATCTACATTAATCTAAAAGGCTGCCAGATCTACATTAAGGTTAAGTCCTAATGGGTGTAAAGTTTTTAGTTTATGAATCCAAAAAAGTCTCTCTCTGCCTAAGCCTCAAAAATCTATTATATGTATGGGATGGTATAATTTCTTCTATGGGTATTATAGTGTAACAATTGGGGTTCCCTTTGTGATTTTTATGGCAGTGTTTAATAACACTGTGTGATTTCTTGTTTTTTAAAACACTGCAAAAATGCTCTGACCACCTATGGCTCAATCGTCTAATAGTTCGGCCGATATATTGAATCCCACAAACACAAGAGATAAGATAAACTACATATTTTGAAGCACAAGTCATTCTACTTTTGATCTTGTAAGTTTTTTTGTCTACAAAGGATTGAAACACATGAGTACCATGTCCTATGTGATCACACATTTTACATCTGGATGCTCTACATTTGTATATTCCTCTGCCCTTTATTTGGGAATTCAAATTTCTTCTGTTCTTAGATTTATGATTTTCTTGTTTGGCCTTGTGTTTCACTACTTTACTAGGTGCCAAAATATTTTTAAGATTTGGGGCCTTTCTATACACAATGGAGGGAGTATCTCCAATTAGATCCTTTAAAATAGGGTCTCTTTTCAGGATTCTCCAATGTTTTTGGAAAATTTCACTTATATGTTTATAATTACAGTTATACTGTGTAATAAATCTTATTTCAATAGGTTTATCATCTCCCCGTTGGATATTATGGTTTTTGTTAAAGTATGTCTCTCTATTTTCATTTCTAGCTCTTTGATAACTAGAATTAATAAGGTCTGTTGGATAATGCTTTTCCATGAATCTCTCTTTGAGCGTCGTACTCTGCTTATCATAATCCGATATTAGGCTACAATTGCGCCTTATCCGTTTAAATTGTCCGTATGGGACATTCTTTTTCCAAGGATAGTGGTGATTACTTCTAAAATCTAGATAGCTGTTGCTATCAACAGTTTTGAAATGGGTTGAACTATCTATTCCACCCAAATTATTAAAACGCAGGGATAAATCTAAGAAAACCACACTCTCCTTATGTATACAACTAGTAAATTTCAATCCTCTGTTATTGAGGTTCAGGTGGTCTACAAATTCTAAAGCTCTATCTTGAGTGCCATTCCAAATGAAAATTAAATCGTCTATGAACCTACCATAGAACACCAGGTTCGCCCCAAATTCCGATTGGTAGATGTAACTATTTTCAAAGCTCCCCATATATAGATTAGCGAAACTCGGGCGAACCTGGTGCCCATGGCGGTTCCTTTTATCTGCAAATAATATTCATCTAAAAATAAAAAATAATTGTGCTGTAAAACAAATAATATAAGTTGTAATATAAATTGTTTTTGTAATGGGGGGATATATTGGTCTTCTTCTAAATAAGCTGATATAGCGTTCACACCCAAATCATGAGGAATATTGGAGTATAAAGCCTCCACGTCACAAGTAATCCATATATAGTCATTAGTGATCGGTATACATCTTAATTTATCCAATAGATCCATAGAATCTCTAATATATGATTCCAAGTTAATTACATACTTTTGAAGGAAGTAATCTATATAAGCTGATACATTCTCAGTGAGACTACCTATGCCCGCTATTATTGGTCTGCCCGGAGGGTTGACAGTATCCTTGTGGATTTTGGGCAGATGGTAATAGAAGGCACAACTAGGCTCACTGGGAATCAAAAATTCCTTTTCTCTCTTAGATACAATGCCTTCTTGATGGGCGAAATTAATTAGACCTGTCAAAGTTTTTAGGTATTTGGGGGTAGGATCTTCTTTAAGGGGAGAGTAATATGATTTGTCCATAAGAATTCTATTTGCTTCTTTAATATAATCCAAATAATTTTGAAGGACAATACCTCCCCCCTTGTCTGCTTGGCGGATTATCAGTTCAGCATTATTCCTTAGTGTTTCAAGGGCCTTAATCTCGTTGGGAAATAGATTATGTTTAGAAATATTTTTAGGGAGCTGTTCCAATTCCTCTAATACTAATTCTTTAAAAATTTCTACATATGTATTGTTTGAAACCTGTGGATTAAAGTTGGATTTAATCCTAAAATTTGTCTGGACATAACCCTCACTTAGTTGTGCCAATAGTGTATCTGGTTCATATATGGGAATGCCAGAAGATATTCTTGTTTCCATAGTATCTGTAAGGATAGGTAATGCATTAGATTCTTTGATTCTTTTCTCAGCGAAGTATTTCTGCATAGTGAGTTTCTGTGTGAATCTGTTCAAATCAACAAATAAATCAAATGTGTTGTGTGAATTTGAGGGACTGTAAGATAAACCTTTACCCAATACCCTAATTTCATCATCTGATAAATTATGTGATGATAAATTGTAAATACCCTTTTTTAATCTTTGTAATCTTGTTTTTTTGATGGTGGACCTACGCCCTCTGCACCCCCGTCTACGAATGGTCTTTTTCCTTTCTGGGGCTGGGTATGTGTGCTGATCGGTTCTAAGTAGCTGGCTATTTTTCGTTGAGACCATGTGTGTATTGGTCTTTGGCGCTGTTCTAAAAAAGCAGCATTATCCGTTGAATTGGAATGGCTATTATCGTGACAGATCTCATTATTCCCAGTAATTAATGGTTGTATGGGGTTATTACCCCTTGGGGTGGTAGATTCATCCAAAATCTCGTATCTATTATAAGTGAGGATATCGGTAGAGACAGGATGGTCATAAGAGACTCTTCTGTTGGATTCATATCTATTATCAGTGTCATACTGAAGATGTGAGTCATTATGCCATACCGGTCTATTAGAATTATGGCTAGTTTTGGGGGGGTAAATGGGGTTAGCCATATGATGATTATATGTATCATAGCTTGTTTGAGGGGGGTGGGAGGGACTATTGTTCGTATTAGTGTTGTTGTATGTTCTATTTGATTGTGTTATATTATGGGGTCTATTATAGTGTGGGTTGATGTGTCCACCATTCCTATAACCATTATGATATGGGGTGGTATTACTATCCTGCCTATAGCTGTTGTGATGAGAGTTGGTATTACTACTATTTTTGTGACTATTTCTTCTATCAACAACTGTCCATTCGGCATTTCTAGAGTTGTTATGACTGATATGATGCCTATTCATTTGTTGTGAGGGGGGCAAATTTGCTGGTGCAGTGGTGTCTTTAATATTCCCTTGTTGGAGACTATTATGTGAGTTGAAGTTTTGTTTATTATTGAATCTATTTCTATTTCTGGATCTCCCATGGTTATAAGTATGTATTTCTCCTCTATTATAATCCCCCTCATCACGTAATAGTTTCTTATTTTTATTTTCTATGAGTTCTCTTTGATAGTTATCGATTTTCTGTAATGTTAATTTATTTAGTTCTTCATATTCTGTAGAAGTTTTAAATTGTTCTAAATGTATTTGTAATTTTTCAATCTCAATCGTAACTTTTGCTACTAATGCTTCCCTATGGGATATTAAGATTTTCATCAAACGAATTGAGCAATCTCCTAGAGCTTCCTCCCATTTGGAGGACAGTTCGGCATCATCCTTGAATGAGCAGTTTTTAAAAATTCTTAATCCTCTAGGGATTTGTTTTCTCTCTATGTATTTACGTAACATTTCAGCATCCCACCAATGCCTGCATTCTATGTTAATAAGTTCCTCCAATCTGGAGAAGGAAGAGTGTATTGATAAACTATCTATATTGATATTTTCACAGAGTGCAGGGTTGGTGGGAGAAACAGTTGCGACTAATGTTAATCTCTTATTGACTCGTTCATTAACAGATAGCATAATGGCAGCTATAACCTCTAGATAAATAGATGTATACAAAAACAATGGGGCTCTACTATATCTAAGTAGTGTGTCCAGAAATAAGGTGCGCCTAATTTATGCTATTTCAAAAAAGTGATAATATGGATAGATCCTAAGTTTTATATCTTACAAAAAATAAACAATATGAACTGTATAATTATAAATACAAATACATAACAATAGTCACCACAGTCATATGGTTAGGAAATATACATCCATAGATGCAAGTGAAAGTCCCAATATAGAGTGATGTCCAATCTGGAAATGATGTCCCAAACGATAGCTGCTCTCTCCAAAGATGTTGAAAAAGAGATGACTGCGTTCTGTATAGAAACAAAAAAAGAAGAGGCGCTCTGGTGCAGATGATCCTTGGCTACAAATGATTCTAAACTAACAGTTCAGAGTAATACTCACAAAGATGTTTGCACATGCAGTGCAATAACAGGTGAGCCGAAGCTTCAGAGCCGCTCGGCTGACTCGCTAGAGGGTGAAATCAGCTGTTCACTGGGTAATCACTTCACCAACGATGTGGGGAAAAAGATACCTATGACATAAAATATAGATACCGCCCTTGGTGCAGATTATCCCAGGCACAGAATACACATAAAACAGATGTCGAGAAGTTATACTCACAAACGGAGTTGCACAAGCAGTGCAATATCAGGCGTGCCGAATCTTAAAGAGCCGTTCGGCTGACTCCCTGAGGCCTGTACAGCTGCTCCTGGATCGTTGGAGGAGTGGTGGAAAATAAAGGTGGATATGCCGGTAGAGGTTAATCCAAGCAAGGGATCAATAAGGCAAATAGAACAATTCACCAGCAAGGTAGACAAAATAAAAGTATTTATTAAAAATATAAAAATTACTTAGCAACGCGTTTCTCGGCTAACATGCCGTTTCATCAGGCTACATAATTCTAAGAGCTACCTTGCTGACTTAAAAGGACTGACAGGACCAATCAAAACCCTGAAAATTCACACACCTCCCTTGCTCAGGTGTACTATCTGATTACAGGGTGTCGCCCTGAGATACATAGCGCTTTTGTTAAAAATGAATACAATTTATACAAACTTCAAAAAAATCTTTCTATATATACAAGGGCAATTTAACATGAATTGATAGCAAGTTTTAATCTCAATAATTGTAACAATAATATTTAGATATTTCAGTCTTACAAACAATATAACAATCTAAAAGAAATACGATATAATAATCAAATATTTATAAATATAATAGATGAATTCTCAGTAATAAATTTATAATAAACATATAAATCATATAATAACAAATTATATATAAATACAAGAATAAATACTAAAAAAATATATAATTACTAAAAATATATATAAAGCCATATAATCGATGATATTACTACATCTAATGGTCGGATTAGAACTCACGACCTAGTGGCTGGGAAACCATCAACCCAGCCACTAGGCTATAAGCGGGCTTCTGATGCAAGTGTTCATAGTGTACTGAATGTATCTTGACAATGCTGTGACTGGTGCAAGTGGTGCATTATACAAAATAAACGTGTGTGTGAAAAAAGGTGTATAAATGTGATGTACTTGTGCCTAACAGATAGTGGTATTTACCTTTATAGTGATGTACATATAAGGGAAGCAATGATGTACCATTATGTGATGGATTGCTATGTGTGGCCATAGCAGATATATGTGACGTGTTAGTTAACATACTAGTGTGATGGCTAAAAATAAAATAAGAATTGACTAAAAGCCAATATTGGAAGGGGATACTAGTAATTATTATAGTGCTAATATGTTAATAATTTGCTAAAAAGATATTATGAATGATTATTAAGAATACTTGGTGTATTCATATGACATATTTACTATGTTAATGTATTCTTAATGTAACAGTATTAAGCCACTATATATAATGTGATATATATTAGTATTAAACATTGACTAGATTGGATCTCCCGACCTCATAGTATAAATATCTAACAAGCTAACCGCTAGGCCATAACTGCCTGTGTGCAAAGAGTGGTCAAATAGTTAAAATACTAATGTGGTGCCTAAATATAAATATTGACTGATAGCCAATATCATAAATAATATTGATTATTAAAGTGCTAATGTTTTAAAAGATTTTTAACTAAAAAGATATTGTGGGTGAATATTAAGAATGCTCCGTTTACTCGTGTGACATGTTTGATATGCTAAATATATTCCTGATATAGCAAAATTGTGCGTCTATATTGTTAATTTAAAAAATAAAAAATTAAAAAAAAAAAAAAAAAAAAATTTAAATAAAATTTAGTATAAATTAATACTAATAAACAATAATGGCCAGATTTGAACTCCTGACCTCATAATATAAAGACTATCAACCTAACCACTAGGCCACAACTGCATGTGTACCAAAATTGGTCGAATTTTCTTATAATCAGCTGTATATGGTCTATTAAGATTATTCATATGCTAATTCAATACTATACTAATACATAAGATAGGGGTAATTTTGATAGGCAGAGAGAGATTATATAACAGCTTTATACTTTTAGTTAATAAATATAATCTAGAGGGCTGCCAAATCTACATTAATCTAAAAGGCTGCCAGATCTACATTAAGGTTAAGTCCTAATGGGTGTAAAGTTTTTAGTTTATGAATCCAAAAAGTCTCTCTCTGCCTAAGCCTCAAAAATCTATTATATGTATGGGATGGTATAATTTCTTCTATGGGTATTATAGTGTAACAATTGGGGTTCCCTTTGTGATTTTTATGGCAGTGTTTAATAACACTGTGTGATTTCTTGTTTTTTAAAACACTGCAAAAATGCTCTGACCACCTATGGCTCAATCGTCTAATAGTTCGGCCGATATATTGAATCCCACAAACACAAGAGATAAGATAAACTACATATTTTGAAGCACAAGTCATTCTACTTTTGATCTTGTAAGTTTTTTTGTCTACAAAGGATTGAAACACATGAGTACCATGTCCTATGTGATCACACATTTTACATCTGGATGCTCTACATTTGTATATTCCTCTGCCCTTTATTTGGGAATTCAAATTTCTTCTGTTCTTAGATAGGTATAATAAGATCTCATTACTATATCACATTGTATACATATACATTTGTCTGTATCTTATATCTGTAGGTATAATCAGATCTCATTAATTTATCACATTGTGTACATATACATGCTTCTTTATCTTATATCTGTAGACTATAATCCGATCTCATTACATTATCACATTGTGTACATATACATGTGTTTTTATACTACTATAAGCACAGAAACATTAATTTAGTGTTTGCTACTCACTGCAATTATAGAAAAGGCTGCCGTTTTGGTGCCACTGTATATCAGTTTTGGTAAAAACTGTGTACATATACCTGTCTTTATCTTATATCTGTAGACTATAATCCGATCTCATTACATTATCACATTGTATACATATACATTTGTCTGTATCTTATATCTGTAGGTATAATCAGATCTCATTATTTTATCACTTTGTGTGCATATATATTCTTATTTATCTTATATCTCTCCATAAACCAATCACCAATACTTGGAGAGAACAATGAAAAATTAACATTGTATTATCTTATATCTTCTATACCCCACTAGGAGTGTAATTTCGTCTACTGGCTGTGTTAAAACAGCTTGGCCTTGAGGCCAAAAAGTTTCAGGATGGGTTGGGATGCCACAGACTAAATAAACTAATTCAAATGCCAATATAAGGGAAATAGAAATACTTGGAAACAATTTAATACACTCCAGCAGGTAAAGTGGATCATTGGGAACAAATTAAAGGGGAGAACATTTTTGAGTAAACTGTCCCTTTAAGATACTTTAAAAACATCAATTAGATAGACAGGTCACTTAGCTGTGATATAGACCCAGCTTGTTTAAAGGAACATTAGACACTTTGAGATTGCAATAGGAAAAGTTTAATTATTTATAGTTAAAATGCTGCAATATAATTTCATTAATTGTTTTGTCTCCTTTTCCTTGGCCAGAGAGAGGGAGAGTGGGTGGGGCAGTGGGAAGATGGGTTATTATGCACTGAGAGGAATGCCCAGTGTCCTGCGAGCCATGGATTGCACCCATGTGGAAATAAGGGCACCTCAAAACCATGATGTACTTTATATACACTGTTTATCAGCAACACTTTTTACATATTGGTTTGGTGAAAAATTACCCTACCCTTAACATGTGCCAGTCCTGTTGGCTGTTCACAATCCAAATTATTAATAGTGACACATTTACAATACCGTTTATTCACTTATCCATGTCCACAGCTAAAAGAACTTGGTAAACCGCCAATCAGCATTTTTTTAATTATTGCAGAGTACTCCAAAAATGTGTTGCTCTTGAGTTTCTTCTCAGTTGTGGACTTTTGGCCTAACCAAGCTGTGGGCCTCAGTCTTGTTCCAGAACTATCAAGTCAGAAATCTGTTACCTCAGCCTCCCTGCACACATGACCTAACAGCTACCCTAGTGTGTGCAAAAGCGGATTCAATTAACTCAGCTTCCCTGCATATCTTGCTTTACAGTTACCTCAGCTTCCCTGCATATCTTGCTTTACAGTTACCTCAGCTTACCTGCATACCCTGCTTTACAGTTACCTCAGCTTCCCTGCATACCCTGCTTTACAGTTACCTCAGCTTCCTTGCATACCCTGCTTTACAGTTGCCTCAGCTTCCCTGCATACCCTGCTTTACAGTTACCTCAGCTTCCCTGCATACCCTGCTTTACAGTTACCTCAGCTTCCCTGCATACCCTGCTTTACAGTTACCTCAGCTTCCCTGCATACCCTGCTTTACAGTTACCTCAGAAAATATTCTAAAACAAATAATAATCTCCTGTTCTATTTAACCTATTAAATAGAGAGGTAACTCCAAGATTTTAGCTCCATATGAATTCCAGATTAGTGTACACTGAGAGCACCAGTTTTCTATCACAGCCAGAACTGTTTCATGATTAGATACTTACGATTGTTTAATTACAAGATTTTA